>NC_048571.1:4876920-5116920 GCF_013265735.2 Oncorhynchus mykiss | reverse complement strand
TCTTGGACCTGCCTGGTGTGTTCCTTGTTCTTCATGATGCTCTCTGCGCTTTTAACGGACCTCTGAGACAATCACAGTGCAGGTGCATTTATACGGAGACTTGATTACACACAGGTGGATTGTATTTATCATCATTAGTCATTCAGGTCAACATTGGATCATTCAGAGATCCTCACTGAACTTCTGGAGAGAGTTTGCTGCACTGAAAGTAAAGGGGCTGAATAATTTTGCACGCCCAATTTTTCAGTTTTTGATTTGTTAAAAAAGTTTGAAATATCCAATAAATGTCGTTCCACTTCATGATTGTGTCCCACTTGTTGTTGATTCTTCACAAAAAAATACAGTTTTATATCTTTATGTTTGAAGCCTGAAATGTGGCAAAAGGTCGCAAAGTTCAAGGGGGCCGAATACTTTCGCAAGGCACTGTACAAAGCCTCCAGTGATGATCCATGGCACGAAGCCTCCAGCGTTGATCCCCAGTCCGGACCTCCAGCGACGGTCCCCAGTCCGGAGCCTGCAGCGACAGTCCCCAGTCCGGAGCCTCCAGCGACGGTCGCCAGTCCGGAGCCTCCAGCGACGGTCCCCAGTCCGGAGCCTGCAGCGACGGTCCCCAGTCTGGAGCCTCCAGCGACGGTCCCCAGTCCGGACCTCCAGCGACGGTCCCCAGTCCAGAGCCTCCAGCGACGGTCCCCAGTCCGGAGCCTCCAGCGACGGTCCCCAGTCCGGAGCCTGCAGCGATGGTTCCCAGTCCGGAGCCTCCGGCGATGATCGGTGGTCTGTTTCCTACGACGAGGATCTCCCAGCGGAGGGATCTGCGGGCGGAGGGGGATCTACATCCCGCACCGGAGCCACCGCCGTGAGGGATGCCCACCCGGACCCTCCCCTTTAGAGGCAGGTTTTGCGGCCGGAGTCCGCACCTTTGGGGGTACTGTCACGCCCTGGTATTAGAGAGGCTTTTATTCTCTATTTTATTTAGGCCAGGGTGTGACTAGGGTGGGCATTCTAGTTTCCTTATTTCTATGTTTTCTATTTCTTTGTGTTTGGCCGAATGTGGTTCCCAATCAGAGGCAGCTGTCTATCGTTGTCTCTGATTGGGAATCATACTTAGGCAGCCTTTTTCCCCACCTGTGTTTTGTGGGTAGTTATTTTCTGTTTAGTGTCTGCACCTGACAGAACTGTTTTGTTTTTTCCCTTTGTTATTTTGTTGGAGTGTTTTTGAGTAATAAAGAATCATGAACACTTACCACGCTGCGTTTTGGTCCATGCCTTCTGATGACAGACGTTACAGTCAGACGAGCCTACTCTAGCTCTGTTTCACGTTGATGGTAACAGTAAGGTTGTATTTAACTGTGTTTTAGGAGCTTTGTGAGGCTGGAGGTGAACATTCACTAGATGATGTAATCACCGGTTGGTCTGAAGTGCTGGTCTCGTGGTGAATGTAGGAGGGCGGACAGGGCCACGCTGCTGATCTGGGGATTTCTCTCTATATGTCAGTTCACAGTGACACTGCCAGCTAGTCAGGTCCCAGATCTGTTTGTGCTAAGATGTAATCTCCTTGAAATGGCAATTAGTGACTCCTCTCTCTCTCTCTCTGTCTCTCTGTCTGTCTGTCTGTCTGTCTGTCTGTCTGTCTGTCTGTCTGTCTGTCTGTCTGTCTGTCTGTCTGTCTCTCTGTCTCTCTGTCTGTCTGTCTGTCTGTCTGTCTGTCTGTCTGTCTCTCTCTCTCTCTCTCTCTCTCTCTCTCTCTCTCTCTCTCTCTCTCTGTCTGTCTGTCTGTCTGTCTGTCTGTCTGTCTGTCTGTCTGTCTGTCTGTCTGTCTGTCTGTCTCTCTCTCCACCAGATCTCCCATCAAGCTCAGCCATCCAGGTCTCCTCTCGTGAAGACAAGAAGTATGCCACGCTGTTCCAGTCGGTGGTCCTGCCGTGTCAATACTCCAGCATGTCCACCCAGACGCCTGTGGTCCAATGGTGGTACAAGTCTTACTGCCGCGACCGCACCCGCGACGCCTTCAGCTTCCCGGAGGGCCTGGGGGTACGGGGCTCCTCGTCCCATCTAGACTGCTCCGATTCTAGCCGCACCGTCCGCGTGGTGGCCTCCGTCACCGGATCCTCCATCACCCTGGCCGAGCACTACAAGGGCAGAGATATTACTATCATCAACAGTAAGACATGGCACTCAATACTACTGTTGTTGATGATGCTATTACATCAGGAGGACTAGATGTCCAGGGAGGCTGGTCAGGTCCTCTAGATAAAAGACATGTCACTAGTGTTGTTGATGATGCTATTACATCAGGAGGACTAGATGTCCAGGGAGGCTGGTCAGGTCCTCTAGATAAAAGACATGTCACTACTGTTGTTGATGATGCTATTACATCAGGAAGACTATATGTCCAGGGAGGCTGGTCAGGTCTTCTAGATAAAAGACATGTCACTAGTGTTGTTGATGATGCTATTACATCAGGAGGACTAGATGTCCAGGGAGGCTGGTCAGGTCCTCTAGATAAAAGACATGTCACTAGTGTTGTTGATGATGCTATTACATCAGGAGGACTAGATGTCCAGGGAGGCTGGTCAGGTCCTCTAGATAAAAGACATGTCACTAGTGTTGTTGATGATGCTATTACATCAGGAGGACTAGATGTCCAGGGAGGCTGGTCAGGTCCTCTAGATAAAAGACATGTCACTAGTGTTGTTGATGATGCTATTACATCAGGAGGACTAGATGTCCAGGGAGGCTGGTCAGGTCCTCTAGATAAAAGACATGTCACTAGTGTTGTTGATGATGCTATTACATCAGGAGGACTAGATGTCCAGGGAGGCTGGTCAGGTCCTCTAGATAAAAGACATGTCACTAGTGTTGTTGATGATGCTATTACATCAGGAAGACTATATGTCCAGGGAGGCTGGTCAGGTCTTCTAGATAAAAGACATGTCACTAGTGTTGTTGATGATGCTATTACATCAGGAAGACTAGATGTCCAGGGAGGCTGGTCAGGTCCTCTAGATAAAAGACATGTCATTAGTGTTGTTGATGATGCTATTACATCAGGAGGACTAGATGTCCAGGGAGGCTGGTCAGGTCCTCTAGATAAAATACATGTCACTACTGTTGTTGATGATGCTATTACATCAGGAGGACTAGATGTCCAGGGAGGCTGGTCAGGTCCTCTAGATAAAAGACATGTCACTAGTGGTGTTGTTGATGTTATTACATCAGGAGGACTAGATGTCCAGGGAGGCTGGTCAGGTCCTCTAGATAAAAGACATGTCACTACTGTTGTTGTTGATGTTATTACATCAGGAGGACTAGATGTCCAGGGAGGCTGGTCAGGTCCTCTAGATAAAAGACATGTCACTAGTTTTGTTGATGATGCTATTACATCAGGAGGACTAGATGTCCAGGGAGGCTGGTCAGGTCCTCTAGATAAAAGACATGTCACTAGTGTTGTTGATGATGCTATTACATCAGGAGGACTAGATGTCCAGGGAGGCTGGTCAGGTCCTCTAGATAAAAGACATGTCACTAGTGTTGTTGATGATGCTATTACATCAGGAGGACTAGATGTCCAGGGAGGCTGGTCAGGTCCTCTAGATAAAATACATGTCACTAGTGTTGTTGATGATGCTATTACATCAGGAAGACTATATGTCCAGGGAGGCTGGTCAGGTCTTCTAGATAAAAGACATGTCACTAGTGTTGTTGATGATGCTATTACATCAGGAAGACTAGATGTCCAGGGAGGCTGGTCAGGTCCTCTAGATAAAAGACATGTCATTAGTGTTGTTGATGATGCTATTACATCAGGAGGACTAGATGTCCAGGGAGGCTGGTCAGGTCCTCTAGATAAAATACATGTCACTAGTGTTGTTGATGATGCTATTACATCAGGAGGACTAGATGTCCAGGGAGGCTGGTCAGGTCCTCTAGATAAAAGACATGTCACTAGTGTTGTTGATGATGTTATTACATCAGGAGGACTAGATGTCCAGGGAGGCTGGTCAGGTCCTCTAGATAAAAGACATGTCACTAGTGTTGTTGATGATGCTATTACATCAGGAAGACTATATGTCCAGGGAGGCTGGTCAGGTCCTCTAGATAAAAGACATGTCACTAGTGTTGTTGATGATGCTATTACATCAGGAGGACTAGATGTCCAGGGAGGCTGGTCAGGTCCTCTAGATAAAAGACATGTCACTAGTGTTGTTGATGATGTTATTACATCAGGAGGACTAGATGTCCAGGGAGGCTGGTCAGGTCCTATAGATAAAAGACATGTCACTAGTGTTGTTGATGATGCTATTACATCAGGAAGACTAGATGTCCAGGGAGGCTGGTCAGGTCCTCTAGATAAAAGACATGTCACTAGTGTTGTTGATGATGTTATTACATCAGGAGGACTAGATGTCCAGGGAGGCTGGTCAGGTCCTCTAGATAAAAGACATGTCACTAGTGTTGTTGATGATGCTATTACATCAGGAAGACTAGATGTCCAGGGAGGCTGGTCAGGTCCTCTAGATAAAAGACATGTCACTAGTGTTGTTGATGATGTTATTACATCAGGAGGACTAGATGTCCAGGGAGGCTGGTCAGGTCCTCTAGATAAAAGACATGTCACTAGTGTTGTTGATGATGCTATTACATCAGGAGGACTAGATGTCCAGGGAGGCTGGTCAGGTCCTCTAGATAAAAGACATGTCACTAGTGTTGTTGATGATGCTATTACATCAGGAGGACTAGATGTCCAGGGAGGCTGGTCAGGTCCTCTAGATAAAAGACATGTCACTAGTGTTGTTGATGATGCTATTACATCAGGAAGACTATATGTCCAGGGAGGCTGGTCAGGTCTTCTAGATAAAAGACATGTCACTAGTGTTGTTGATGATGCTATTACATCAGGAAGACTAGATGTCCAGGGAGGCTGGTCAGGTCCTCTAGATAAAAGACATGTCACTAGTGTTGTTGATGATGTTATTACATCAGGAGGACTAGATGTCCAGGGAGGCTGGTCAGGTCCTCTAGATAAAAGACATGTCACTAGTGTTGTTGATGATGCTATTACATCAGGAAGACTATATGTCCAGGGAGGCTGGTCAGGTCTTCTAGATAAAAGACATGTCACTAGTGTTGTTGATGATGCTATTACATCAGGAAGACTAGATGTCCAGGGAGGCTGGTCAGGTCCTCTAGATAAAAGACATGTCATTAGTGTTGTTGATGATGCTATTACATCAGGAGGACTAGATGTCCAGGGAGGCTGGTCAGGTCCTCTAGATAAAATACATGTCACTAGTGTTGTTGATGATGCTATTACATCAGGAGGACTAGATGTCCAGGGAGGCTGGTCAGGTCCTCTAGATAAAAGACATGTCACTAGTGTTGTTGATGATGTTATTACATCAGGAGGACTAGATGTCCAGGGAGGCTGGTCAGGTCCTCTAGATAGAAGACATGTCACTAGTGTTGTTGATGATGCTATTACATCAGGAAGACTATATGTCCAGGGAGGCTGGTCAGGTCCTCTAGATAAAAGACATGTCACTAGTGTTGTTGATGATGCTATTACATCAGGAGGACTAGATGTCCAGGGAGGCTGGTCAGGTCCTCTAGATAAAAGACATGTCACTAGTGTTGTTGATGATGTTATTACATCAGGAGGACTAGATGTCCAGGGAGGCTGGTCAGGTCCTATAGATAAAATACATGTCACTAGTGTTGTTGATGATGCTATTACATCAGGAAGACTAGATGTCCAGGGAGGCTGGTCAGATCCTCTAGATAAAAGACATGTCACTAGTGTTGTTGATGATGTTATTACATCAGGAGGACTAGATGTCCAGGGAGGCTGGTCAGGTCCTCTAGATAAAAGACATGTCACTAGTGTTGTTGATGATGCTATTACATCAGGAGGACTAGATGTCCAGGGAGGCTGGTCAGGTCCAGCAGATCAAAATAAAGATCATGTAGATAAAGGTCACAGGTGGTTGAGGTCACAGGCAGGTCACAAGGCTGCCTCTCTTCTCAATTCCATAACACACACGTTGACATGCACCCACCCACATGCGTGTTGTGAGGTCCTCTGAAGAGACACTAAGTGGGTGTTGTGGAGGACAGGCAGGGTGATGAATAGGAAGAGACGTGATAGTCCGGCATCCCATTTTGACATAGCTACGTGGGGGACGCTCAGCCCGAACACTCACCTCCCCACAATCCCCAGCCAACGCGGCTCCACGTTCTCGTCTTCTATGCGTTTTAATGTGTTGACAGTTGGAGAAATTGCTTGAGCCACGCTAAGAATTCAAAGTATGAAAGTCAACGGTCCGACATTCTAGAACACTGCTGTGTGTACACATACACGTTTTGGACTCTGATTGCCGCTTTAGACTCATCGGTGAGCAGACAGGGAAAGAGAGCGAGAGAGAAAGATAGAGATGGATAGAGTAAGAGGGAGAGGAGAGAGAGACAGGGAAAGATGGAGAGAGAGAGAGAGAGAGAGGCGGAGAGGGAGACAGAGAGAGAGAGAGGGCAGGAGAGGGAAACAGAGAGAGAGAGAGAGAGAGCTGCAGAGAGAGAGAGAGGGGTGGAGAGAGAGAGCTGCAGAGAGAGAGAGAGAGAGAGGGAGCTGCAGAGAGAGAGAGAGGGGCGGAGAGGGAGACAGAGAGACAGAGAGAGAGTGCTGCAGAGAGAGAGAGAGGGGCGGAGAGGGAGACAGAGAGAGAGAGCTGTAGAGAGAGGGGCGGAGAGGGAGACAGAGAGAGAGAGAGGGAGGGACGGAGAGGGAGACAGAGAGAGAGAGGGGGGAAAGAGGGAAAGGAATGGACCTGCAAGTGGACTCCAGATTTATTGAGCTGTAAATCAGGGATAAGAATCAACCCTCTCTTCTCCTGTGACCAGATGGACAAAAGAGGATTTTTTCCCACATTGCTGTGCTTTAATGTTGTTCTCTCCCTCACACCTTGTTCTCTCTCTCTCTCTCTCTCTCTCTCTCTCTCTCTCTCGCTCTCTGTCACTGTCTCTGTCTCTGTCTCTGTCTCTGTCTCTCTCTCTCTCTCTCTCTCCCTGCCTCTCTCTCTCTGTCTCTCTGTCTCTCTCTCTCTCTCTCTCTCTCTCTCTCTCTCTCTCTCTCTCTCTCTGTTCTCTCTCTCTGTTCTCTCTCTCTCTCTCTGTTCTCTCTCCATCTTTCCCTCTCTGTCTCTCTCTGATGTGAGGCTCTTTAAAAGGAGCTCTCTCTGTTCTCTCTCTTCATCTGTCTCTCTCTGATGTGGGGCACTTCAAAAGGAGCTCTCTCTCTCTGTCTGTTCACTGTGAAGTCAGCCTTAATGGTTTGGCTCCTCTGGTGAACCCTGGAGTGGGCTCAAACACATTGAACTTCCTACCCTGTTCCAAGAATCTGTGGAGTAAGGATGGAGGAGGGGATGGGGGGGGGGGGGGGGGGGGATATACACATCAATATACACTATACACATCAATATACACATCAATATACACTATACACATCAAGATACACATGAATATACACTATACACATGAATATACACTATACACATCAATATACACTATACACATCAATATACACACCAATATACACTATACACATCAATATACACTATACACATCAAGATACACATCAATATACACTATACACATCAAGATACACATCAATTTACACTATACACCTCAATATACACATCACTATACACATCAAGATACAATATCAATATACACTATACACATCAATATACACTACACACGTCAATATACACATCAATATACACTATACACATCAATATACACTATACACATCAAGATACACATCAATATACACTATACACATCAATATACACATCAATATACACTATACACATCAATATACACTATACACATCAAGATACACATCAATATACACTATACACATCAATATACACATCAATATACACATCAATATACACTGTACACATCAATATACACATCAATTTACACTATACACCTCAATATACACATCAATATACACATCAATATACACATCAATATACACTATACACATCAATATACACTACACACATCAAAAAACATCAATATACACTATACACGTCAATATACACTATACACATCATGTTTACATCAATATACACTATACACATCAATATACACTACACACATCAATGTACACATCAATATACACTATACATTTCAATATACACATCAATATACACTACACACATCAATATACGCACCAATATACACTATACACATCAATATACACTATACACATCAATATACACTATACACATCAATATACACATCAATATACACTATACACATACATATACACTACACACATCAATGTACACATCACTATACAATATACACATCAATATACACTATACACATCAATATACACTACACACAACAATATACACTATACACATCATGTTCACATCAATATACACTATACACATCAATATACACTACACACATCAATTTACACATCAATATACACTATACACATCAATATACACATCAATATACACTACACACATACACTATACACACTATACACATCAATATACACTATACACATCAATATACACATCAATATACACTATACACATCAATATACACATCAATATACACTATACACATCAATATACACTACACACATCATGTTCACATCAATACATGAAAAGTTAAACACATTCATCATAGAAAACCAACACATTGTTCAGTAAAAATGTATTTAATCAGCCTTGAGGAACCAATTCACCCACTTTTAGAGAGCCTTGGAGATGATTCCACAAGGTGCAAAACAACTAAAAGCAGATTTGCTAAGTGATCTGCAGAGTGATCTCCAGAGTGATCTCCAGAGTGATCTCCAGAGTGATCTGCAGAGTGATCTGCAGAGTGATCTCCAGAGTGATCTGCAGAGAGATCTCCAGAGTGATCTGCAGAGTGATCTGCAGAGTGATCTCCAGAGTGATCTGCAGAGTGATCTCCAGAGTGATCTCCAGAGTGATCTCCAGAGTGATCTGCAGAGTGATCTGCAGAGTGATCTCCAGAGTGATCTCCAGAGTGATCTCCAGAGTGATCTGCAGAGTGATCTGCAGAGTGATCTCCAGAGTGATCTGCAGAGAGATCTCCAGAGTGATCTGCAGAGTGATCTGCAGAGTGATCTCCAGAGTGATCTGCAGAGTGATCTCCAGAGTGATCTGCAGAGTGATCAGCAGAGTGATCTGCAGAGTGATCTGCAGAGTGATCTGCAGAGTGATCTCCAGAGTGATCTGCAGAGTGATCTCCAGAGTGATCTGCAGAGTGATCTCCAGAGTGATCTCCAGAGTGATCTGCAGAGTGATCTCCAGAGTGATCTGCAGAGTGATCTCCAGAGTGATCTCCAGAGTGATCTCCAGAGTGATCTGCAGAGTGATCCTCCCTGAGACCGGGTCTGGTATCTCATACGTCTTTAAGTTTAACATGGAGGTAAGGTACAGCGGAGGTTTATGCAGAAGGGAAAAGAAGAGTGCAGTGCGTCGATCTACGAGACTTCAAAGAGGCCCAGACGTCTTCCTGATACAGAATGCAGTGACATGTACTGCACCTATTGTCCATAATAAAGTGTAGTGCAGTATTATAACCTGCACCAAATGGGTTCAATACAGTGGCATGTTAATAGATATCCACTAAAACTATTTCCTGGTTGTCCATAGGATTTGAGACTTGCAGTCTCCTAACCCACAGCCCCACCTCCAGCCCGACCCCCAACAGGAAAGGCTGTTCATTATGCTTGTCTCTTCCTGTCCCTTAAATAGGCCTGTTTACATGTCCGCCTCACAATGGACTGACTGGTCTGCTGAAAAACTCCCTCCACAGAGTCCACCCGACCTCTCGCCTCCTTTACTGTTTATCACAACTCCTCCGTGGACTGTGTCAGACACAATGTTCCCTCCTCCTCCCCCTAACTGGCCAAAACAGTTGTCCTTGATGTCCTTGACAGTTGTCCTTGACGATCTTGATATTTATATTCTCAGTTGAAACCCGAGGTGACGTATTTGAGACTTTACATGGGAAGTTAAGGAATGTTGTAAGATAGTTTGACAAAGTGATGTTTAACAGTGATGTTTGGCAGAGTGATGTTTGACAGAGTGATGTTTAACAGAGTGATGTTTGACAGAGTGATGTTTAACAGAGTGATGTGTTAGATGTGATGTTTGACAGAGTGATGTTTGACAGAGTGATGTTTGACAGAGTGATGTTTGACAGAGTGATGTTTAACAGAGTGATGTTTAACAGAGTGATGTTTGACAGAGTGATGTTTAACAGAGTGATGTTTGACAGAGTGATGTTTAACAGAGTGATGTGTTGGATGTGATGTTTAACAGAGTGATGTTTGACAGAGTGATGTGTTAGATGTGCTGTTTAACAGAGTGATGTTTGACAGAGTGATGTGTTAGATATGATGTTTGACAAAGTGATGTTTAACAGAGTGATGTTTGACAGAGTGATGTTTAACAGAGTGATGTTTGACAGAGTGATGTTTAACAGAGTGATGTTTGACAAAGTGATGTTTGACAGAGTGATGTTTAACAGAGTGATGTTTAACAGAGTGGTGTTTAACAGAGTGATGTTTGACAGAGTGATGTGTTAGATGTGCTGTTTAACAGAGTGATGTTTGACAGAGTGATGTGTTAGATATGATGTTTGACAAAGTGATGTTTAACAGAGTGATGTTTGACAGAGTGATGTTTAACAGAGTGATGTTTAACAGAGTGATGTTTGACAGAGTGATGTGTTAGATGTGCTGTTTAACAGAGTGATGTTTGACAGAGTGATGTTTGACAGAGTGATGTTTAACAGAGTGATGTTTGACAAAGTGATGTTTAACAGAGTGATGTTTAACAGAGTGATGTTTGACAGAGTGATGTTTAACAGAGTGATGTTTGACAGAGTGATGTTTGACAGAGTGATGTGTTAGATATGATGTTTGACAAAGTGATGTTTAACAGAGTGATGTTTGACAGAGTGGTGTTTAACAGAGTGATGTTTGACAGAGTGATGTTTGACAGAGTGATGTTTGACAGAGTGATGTTTAACAGAGTGATGTTTGACAAAGTGATGTTTAACAGAGTGATGTTTAACAGAGTGATGTTTGACAGAGTGATGTTTAACAGAGTGATGTTTGACAGAGTGATGTTTAACAGAGTGATGTTTAACAGAGTGATGTTTGATAGAGTGATGTTTAACAGAGTGATGTTTAACAGAGTGATGTTTAACAGAGTGATGTTTGACAGAGTGATGTTTAACAGAGTGATGTTTAACAGAGTGATGTTTAACAGAGTGATGTTTAACAGAGTGATGTTTGATAGAGTGATGTTTAACAGAGTGATGTTTAACAGAGTGATGTTTAACAGAGTGATGTTTGACAGAGTGATGTTTAACAGAGTGATGTTTAACAGAGTGATGTTTGATAGAGTGATGTTTGATAGAGTGATGTTTAACAGAGTGATGTTTGATAGAGTGATGTTTGACAAAGTGATGTTTAACAGAGTGATGTTTAACAGAGTGATGTTTAACAGAGTGATGTTTAACAGAGTGATGTTTGACAGAGTGATGTTTAACAGAGTGATGTTTAACAGAGTGATGTTTAACAGAGTGATGTTTGATAGAGTGATGTTTAACAGAGTGATGTTTAACAGAGTGATGTTTAACAGAGTGATGTTTAACAGAGTGATGTTTAACAGAGTGATGTTTGATAGAGTGATGTTTAACAGAGTGATGTTTAACAGAGTGATGTTTGACAGAGTGATGTGTTAGATGTGCTGTTTAACAGAGTGATGTTTGACAGAGTGATGTTTGACAGAGTGATGTTTAACAGAGTGATGTTTGACAGAGTGATGTTTAACAGAGTGATGTTTGACAGAGTGATGTTTAACAGAGTGATGTTTAACAGAGTGATGTTTGACAGAGTGATGTGTTAGATGTGATGTTTAACAGAGTGATGTTTGACAGAGTGATGTTTGACAGAGTGATGTTTAACAGAGTGATGTTTGACAGAGTGATGTTTAACAGAGTGATGTTTGACAGAGTGATGTTTAACAGAGTGATGTTTAACAGAGTGATGTTTGACAGAGTGATGTGTTAGATGTGCTGTTTAACAGAGTGATGTTTGACAGAGTGATGTTTGACAGAGTGATGTTTAACAGAGTGATGTTTGACAGAGTGATGTTTAACAGAGTGATGTTTGACAGAGTGATGTTTAACAGAGTGATGTTTAACAGAGTGATGTTTGACAGAGTGATGTTTGACAGAGTGATGTTTAACAGAGTGATGTTTAACAGAGTGATGTTTGACAGAGTGATGTTTGACAGAGTGATGTTTAACAGAGTGATGTTTAACAGAGTGATGTTTGACAGAGTGATGTTTAACAGAGTGATGTGATACTTCTTTTCTTTTAATATCTTCTGTCTTCCTCCCCCTCCCTCTCTCCAGAGGCTGACCTGCGTATCGGGGAGCTCCAGTGGGGAGACAGTGGCGTTTACCTGTGTAAGGTGATCATCTCTGACGACCTCGAGGGCAGGAATGAGGCCCCTGTGGAGCTTCTGGTGTTGGGTGAGTCCTCAACTCCCCTTCTCAGCCCTACCCTCTCCTCCCTCCAACCCTCCATTTCTCCACCCCCCCCCCCCCCCCCTCCTCCCCCCTACCCTCATCCCTCCTCACCCCCCTCCTCCCTACCTCTCCCCCCTGGCCCACTCCTCAGGAAGAAAACCACAATTACACAGGAAGTGAAGCCAACCCAGACAGGAAGGGAAAACACTTCATGCAATACTTTACATTTATGACATGAATTAAGGATATGCAAATACAAGTCCATTTAAATATGATTTCTCTAATTTACCCTCAGGCGACATGATTCAAGTTGACATGCAAGTTGATCCAGTTATATAAACCCCCTCATATAGATCTTATATAAACCCCCTCATATAGATCTTATATAAACCCCCTCATATAGACCTTATATAAACCCCCTCATATAGATCTTATATAAACCCCCTCATATAGATCTTATATAAACCCCCTCATATAGACCTTATATAAACCCCCTCATATAGACCTTATATAAACCCCCTCATATAGACCTTATATAAACCCCCTCATATAGACGTTATACAAACCCCCTCATATAGACGTTATATAAACCCCCTCATATAGACCTTATATAAACCCCCTCATATAGATCTTATATAAACCCCCTCATATAGACCTTATATAAACCCCCTCATATAGATCTTATATAAACCCCCTCATATAGACCTTATATAAACCCCCTCATATAGACCTTATATAAACCCCCTCATATAGATCTTATATAAACCCCCTCATATAGATCTTATATAAACCCCCTCATATAGACCTTATATAAACCCCCTCATATAGACCTTATATAAACCCCCTCATATAGACCTTATATAAACCCCCTCATGTAGAAGCAACCAACCATCTACAGTATATCTCTGTCTTGTCACTGGCACCTAACCCCACAAAACGTCCATTCTTCTGGAGTATTTCTGATGTTCTCTCCCAGTCATCTACCACCCTGCCTCTGACCTACTGCCAGGTTGATCTCTCCCAGTCATCTACCACCCTGCCTCTGACCTGCTGTCAGGTTGATCTCTCCCAGTCATCTACCACCCTGCCTCTGACCTGCTGTCAGGTTGATCTCTCCCAGTCATCTACCACCCTGCCTCTGACCTGCTGTCAGGTTGATCTCTCCCAGTCATCTACCACCCTGCCTCTGACCTGCTGTCAGGTTGATCTCTCCCAGTCATCTACCACCCTGCCTCTGACCTGCTGTCAGGTTGATCTCTCCCAGTCTGACATCTACCACCCTGCCTCTGACCTGCTGTCAGGTTGATCTCTCCCAGTCTGACATCTACCACCCTGCCTCTGACCTAGTGTCAGGTTGATCTCTCCCAGTCATCTACCACCCTGCCTCTGACCTGCTGTCAGGTTGATCTCTCCCAGTCTGACATCTACCACCCTGCCTCTGACCTGCTGTCAGGTTGATCTCTCCCAGTCATCTACCACCCTGCCTCTGACCTAGTGTCAGGTTGATCTCTCCCAGTCATCTACCACCCTGCCTCTGACCTACTGCCAGGTTGATCTCTCCCAGTCATCTACCACCCTGCCTCTGACCTACTGCCAGGTTGATCTCTCCCAGTCATCTACCACCCTGCCTCTGACCTACTGCCAGGTTGATCTCTCCCAGTCTGCCATCTACCACCCTGCCTCTGACCTGCTGTCAGGTTGATCTCTCCCAGTCTGACATCTACCACCCTGCCTCTGACCTACTGTCAGGTTGATCTCTCCCAGTCATCTACCACCCTGCCTCTGACCTGCTGTCAGGTTGATCTCTCCCAGTCATCTACCACCCTGCCTCTGACCTGCTGTCAGGTTGATCTCTCCCAGTCTGACATCTACCACCCTGCCTCTGACCTGCTGTCAGGTTGATCTCTCCCAGTCTGACATCTACCACCCTGCCTCTGACCTACTGTCAGGTTGATCTCTCCCAGTCATCTACCACCCTGCCTCTGACCTACTGTCAGGTTGATCTCTCCCAGTCTGACATCTACCACCCTGCCTCTGACCTGCTGTCAGGTTGATCTCTCCCAGTCATCTACCACCCTGCCTCTGACCTAGTGTCAGGTTGATCTCTCCCAGTCATCTACCACCCTGCCTCTGACCTGCTGTCAGGTTGATCTCTCCCAGTCATCTACCACCCTGCCTCTGACCTGCTGTCAGGTTGATCTCTCCCAGTCATCTACCACCCTGCCTCTGACCTACTGTCAGGTTGATCTCTCCCAGTCATCTACCACCCTGCCTCTGACCTACTGTCAGGTTGATCTCTCCCAGTCATCTACCACCCTGCCTCTGACCTGCTGTCAGGTTGATCTCTCCCAGTCATCTACCACCCTGCCTCTGACCTGCTGTCAGGTTGATCTCTCCCAGTCATCTACCACCCTGCCTCTGACCTACTGTCAGGTTGATCTCTCCCAGTCATCTACCACCCTGCCTCTGACCTGCTGTCAGGTTGATCTCTCCCAGTCATCTACCACCCTGCCTCTGACCTGCTGTCAGGTTGATCTCTCCCAGTCATCTACCACCCTGCCTCTGACCTACTGCCAGGTTGCTAGGCAGTAGTCACTCCTGTTATGTAACCAGGCTCCGTTAGTCGTTAGCTAAGGAACATCTATCAATGGGAACAATGCAGCTATCATGAGAACAATAGTGGCCCATCATCTAGTGTAGAGATGTACAGGACTGAGTACTGTTGGGACAGTAGTAGCCCATCATCTAGTGTAGAGATGTACAGGACTGAGTACTGTTGGGACAATAGTAGCCCATCATCTAGTGTAGAGATGTACAGGACTGAGTACTGTTGGGACAATAGTAGCCCATCATCTAGTGTAGAGATGTACAGGACTGAGTACTGTTGGGACAATAGTATCCCATCATCTAGTGTAGAGATGTACAGGACTGAGTACTGTTGGGACAATAGTAGCCCATCATCTAGTGTAGAGATGTACAGGACTGAGTACTGTTAGGACAATAGTATCCCATCATCTAGTGTAGAGATGTACAGGACTGAGTACTGTTGGGACAATAGTAGCCCATCATCTAGTGTAGAGATGTACAGGACTGAGTACTGTTAGGGAGGTGTCTTCTTGACATCCTGCCTGTTGGCTAGTGGGATAGGTCAGTCTGTACCCACTCAGTGTAGTGTGTTGTAATGCTAATGCCTTTCCTGTGATATACTGTCTGTTAGCTGGGAAGGTACAACTTGCTTCCTTAGCATGAAAAGCAAGTGTCTGTTTGAGTGAATCCTGTGTTGGTGTGTGTGTGTGTGTGTGTGTGTGTGTGTGTGTGTGTGTGTGTGTGTGTGTGTGTGTGTGTGTACATGTGTGCATTCATGCGTGTTTACGTAAATTTATGTGTTGTTGCTCAACAATGGCAGCCTCACATCCCTGAGTGCGGTAAATAGCGTCGCCATGGTGACGCTCTGCGGGGCCATGCTGCTTGAGAGGGAGACCTTTTATTTGGCTGGCTGTCTCTCTATAACACACTACAGTCCAGTAGAACCACCCACTCAGCACTAAGTCCAGAGTCTCTATAACACACTACAGTCCAGTAGAACCACCCACTCAGCACTAAGTCCAGAGTCTCTATAACACACTACAGTCCAGTAGAACCACCCACTCAGCGTCCAGAGTCTCTATAACACACTACAGTCCAGTAGAACCACCCACTCAGCACTAAGTCCAGAGTCTCTATAACACACTACAGTCCAGAGTCTCTATAACACACTACAGTCCAGAGTCTCTATAACACACTACAGCCCAGCTACGTGTAGTAGCTCTCACAGAACTACACCATCTCTTTAATCCACAGTGGTCTGTCAGTGGACCATGTTCTCTGTGATGTGTAGTTTCTCTCACAGAACTACACCCTCCCTTTAAACCACAGTGGTCTGTCAGGGGACCATGTCCTCTGTGATGTGTAGTTTCTCTCACAGAACTACACCCTCCCTTTAAACCACAGTGGTCTGTCAGGGGACCATGTCCTCTGTGATGTGTAGTTTCTCTCACAGAACTACATTGAGTAGAAATTGGGTTACCCCACATATTGACCTAGTATAGTATAGTAGGAGCCACTTGTCGGGATTCCCACGGCAACAACCGGGTTTTCCTGTCGGTCAGTAGGCTTGTTAGTGTGTGTTGTATTGTAGGCTTGTTAGTGTGTGTTGTATTGTAGGCTTGTTAGTGTGTGTTGTATTGTAGGCTTGTTAGTGTGTGTTGTATTGTAGGCTTGTTAGTGTGTGTTGTATTGTAGGCTTGTTAGTGTGTGTTGTATTGTAGGCTTGTTAGTGTGTGTTGTATTGTAGGCTTGTTAGTGTGTGTTGTATTGTAGGCTTGTTAATGTGTGTTGTATTGTAGGCTTGTCAGTGTGTGTTGTATTGTAGTCTTGTTAGTGTGTGTTGTATTGTAGGCTTGTAAGGTCAGGTTCTCTGGTTGTGAAGGGGGCAGGAACAGTTTTCTCCACTTTAATAGTCAACACATGGGTCAGAGGTCATGGAAAGAACAAACGTCCAGACTGAGTGAAACAGAAAACCTCTAAAACTCCTCTCTGCTTCATAATGACTGCCAGCCAGTCAGGCAATGGTGCGTTAGCCCAGTACCCAGCAGTGAGGGGAGGAATTCCAGGAGGAACTTCCAGCTAAGCTGCTCTTGATGTGGTCAAAGAGAGTCGGGCCGTCCAGGAGGGCCTTGGAGCTCCTACACCATTAAACCCTCTTCCTGTCTGTCTGATACTTACAACTCACTCTGAGAAAGTTGTTTTGCCTGAACAGGAACAATGTACTGACACGGGTCTGTATCAGGATCCCTGCTTCAAACCACTGGAGGCCAGGACAGAGAGTCTACTTCTCAACACAGGACAGTCTGTCCTGTACCAGCCTGAACAATAGACAGATATGGGCAGCATATTGCCAAGGTTGGTATCAGGATCCCTGCTTCAGACCACTGGAGGCCAGGACAGAGAGTCTACTTCTCAACACAGGACAGTCTGTCCTGTACCAGCCTGAACAATAGACAGATATGGGCAGCATATTGCCAAGGTTGGTATCAGGATCCCTGCTTCAAACCACTGGAGGCCAGGACAGAGAGTCTACTTCTCAACACAGGACAGTCTGTCCTGTACCAGCCTGAACAATAGACAGATATGGGCTGTATATTGCCAAGGTTGGTATCAGGATCCCTGCTTCAAACCACTGGAGGCCAGGACAGAGAGTCTACTTCTCAACACAGGACAGTCTGTCCTGTACCAGCCTGAACAATAGACAGATATGGGCAGCATATTGCCAAGGTTGGTATCAGGATCCCTGCTTCAAACCACTGGAGGCCAGGACAGAGAGTCTACTTCTCAACACAGGACAGTCTGTCCTGTACCAGCCTGAACAATAGACAGATATGGGCTGTATATTGCCAAGGTTGGTATCAGGATCCCTGCTTCAAACCACTGGAGGCCAGGACAGAGAGTCTACTTCTCAACACAGGACAGTCTGTCCTGTACCAGCCTGAACAATAGACAGATATGGGCAGCATATTGCCAAGGTTGGTATCAGGATCCCTGCTTCAGACCACTGGAGGCCAGGACAGAGAGTCTACTTCTCAACACAGGACAGTCTGCCCTGTACCAGCCTGAACAATAGACAGATATGGGCAGCATATTGCCAAGGTTGGTATCAGGATCCCTGCTTCAGACCACTGGAGGCCAGGACAGAGAGTCTACTTCTCAACACAGGACAGTCTGTCCTGTACCAGCCTGAACAATAGACAGATATGGGCAGCATATTGCCAAGGTTGGTATCAGGATCCCTGCTTCAAACCACTGGAGGCCAGGACAGAGAGTCTACTTCTCAACACAGGACAGTCTGTCCTGTACCAGCCTGAACAATAGACAGATATGGGCAGCATATTGCCAAGGTTGGTATCAGGATCCCTGCTTCAAACCACTGGAGGCCAGGACAGAGAGTCTACTTCTCAACACAGGACAGTCTGTCCTGTACCAGCCTGAACAATAGACAGATATGGGCAGCATATTGCCAAGGTTGGTATCAGGATCCCTGCTTCAGACCACTGGAGGCCAGGACAGAGAGTCTACTTCTCAACACAGGACAGTCTGTCCTGTACCAGCCTGAACAATAGACAGATATGGGCAGCATATTGCCAAGGTTGGTATCAGGATCCCTGCTTCAAACCACTGGAGGCCAGGACAGAGAGTCTACTTCTCAACACAGGACAGTCTGTCCTGTACCAGCCTGAACAATAGACAGATATGGGCAGCATATTGCCAAGGTTGGTATCAGGATCCCTGCTTCAAACCACTGGAGGCCAGGACAGAGAGTCTACTTCTCAACACAGGACAGTCTGTCCTGTACCAGCCTGAACAATAGACAGATATGGGCAGCATATTGCCAAGGTTGGTATCAGGATCCCTGCTTCAAACCACTGGAGGCCAGGACAGAGAGTCTACTTCTCAACACAGGACAGTCTGTCCTGTACCAGCCTGAACAATAGACAGATATGGGCTGTATATTGCCAAGGTTGGTATCAGGATCCCTGCTTCAAACCACTGGAGGCCAGGACAGAGAGTCTACTTCTCAACACAGGACAGTCTGTCCTGTACCAGCCTGAACAATAGACAGATATGGGCTGTATATTGCCAAGGTTGGTATCATGATCCCTGCTTCAAACCACTGGAGGCCAGGACAGAGAGTCTACTTCTCAACACAGGACAGTCTGTCCTGTACCAGCCTGAACAATAGACAGATATGGGCTGTATATTGCCAAGGTTGGTATCAGGATCCCTGCTTCAGACCACTGGAGGCCAGGACAGAGAGTCTACTTCTCAACACAGGACAGTCTGTCCTGTACCAGCCTGAACAATAGACAGATATGGGCTGTATATTGCCAAGGTTGGTATCAGGATCCCTGCTTCAGACCACTGGAGGCCAGGACAGAGAGTCTACTTCTCAACACAGGACAGTCTGTCCTGTACCAGCCTGAACAATAGACAGATATGGGCAGCATATTGCCAAGGTTGGTATCAGGATCCCTGCTTCAAACCACTGGAGGCCAGGACAGAGAGTCTACTTCTCAACACAGGACAGTCTGTCCTGTACCAGCCTGAACAATAGACAGACATGGGCTGTATATTGCCAAGGTTGGTATCAGGATCCCTGCTTCAAACCACTGGAGGCCAGGACAGAGAGTCTACTTCTCAACACAGGACAGTCTGTCCTGTACCAGCCTGAACAATAGACAGATATGGGCTGTATATTGCCAAGGTTGGTATCATGATCCCTGCTTCAAACCACTGGAGGCCAGGACAGAGAGTCTACTTCTCAACACAGGACAGTCTGTCCTGTACCAGCCTGAACAATAGACAGATATGGGCTGTATATTGCCAAGGTTGGTATCAGGATCCCTGCTTCAGACCACTGGAGGCCAGGACAGAGAGTCTACTTCTCAACACAGGACAGTCTGTCCTGTACCAGCCTGAACAATAGACAGATATGGGCTGTATATTGCCAAGGTTGGTATCAGGATCCCTGCTTCAGACCACTGGAGGCCAGGACAGAGAGTCTACTTCTCAACACAGGACAGTCTGTCCTGTACCAGCCTGAACAATAGACAGATATGGGCAGCATATTGCCAAGGTTGGTATCAGGATCCCTGCTTCAAACCACTGGAGGCCAGGACAGAGAGTCTACTTCTCAACACAGGACAGTCTGTCCTGTACCAGCCTGAACAATAGACAGATATGGGCAGCATATTGCCAAGGTTGGTATCAGGATCCCTGCTTCAAACCACTGGAGGCCAGGACAGAGAGTCTACTTCTCAACACAGGACAGTCTGTCCTGTACCAGCCTGAACAATAGACAGATATGGGCAGCATATTGCCAAGGTTGGTATCAGGATCCCTGCTTCAAACCACTGGAGGCCAGGACAGAGAGTCTACTTCTCAACACAGGACAGTCTGTCCTGTACCAGCCTGAACAATAGACAGATATGGGCTGTATATTGCCAAGGTTGGTATCAGGATCCCTGCTTCAAACCACTGGAGGCCAGGACAGAGAGTCTACTTCTCAACACAGGACAGTCTGTCCTGTACCAGCCTGAACAATAGACAGATATGGGCAGCATATTGCCAAGGTTGGTATCAGGATCCCTGCTTCAAACCACTGGAGGCCAGGACAGAGAGTCTACTTCTCAACACAGGACAGTCTGTCCTGTACCAGCCTGAACAATAGACAGATATGGGCAGCATATTGCCAAGGTTGGTATCAGGATCCCTGCTTCAGACCACTGGAGGCCAGGACAGAGAGTCTACTTCTCAACACAGGACAGTCTGTCCTGTACCAGCCTGAACAATAGACAGATATGGGCAGCATATTGCCAAGGTTGGTATCAGGATCCCTGCTTCAGACCACTGGAGGCCAGGATAGAGAGTCTACTTCTCAACACAGGACAGTCTGTCCTGTACCAGCCTGAACAATAGACAGATATGGGCAGCATATTGCCAAGGTTGGTATCAGGATCCCTGCTTCAAACCACTGGAGGCCAGGACAGAGAGTCTACTTCTCAACACAGGACAGTCTGTCCTGTACCAGCCTGAACAATAGACAGATATGGGCAGCATATTGCCAAGGTTGGTATCATGATCCCTGCTTCAAACCACTGGAGGCCAGGACAGAGAGTCTACTTCTCAACACAGGACAGTCTGTCCTGTACCAGCCTGAACAATAGACAGATATGGGCTGTATATTGCCAAGGTTGGTATCAGGATCCCTGCTTCAAACCACTGGAGGCCAGGACAGAGAGTCTACTTCTCAACACAGGACAGTCTGTCCTGTACCAGCCTGAACAATAGACAGATATGGGCTGTATATTGCCAAGGTTGGTATCAGGATCCCTGCTTCAAACCACTGGAGGCCAGGACAGAGAGTCTACTTCTCAACACAGGACAGTCTGTCCTGTACCAGCCTGAACAATAGACAGATATGGGCAGCATATTGCCAAGGTTGGTATCAGGATCCCTGCTTCAAACCACTGGAGGCCAGGACAGAGAGTCTACTTCTCAACACAGGACAGTCTGTCCTGTACCAGCCTGAACAATAGACAGATATGGGCAGCATATTGCCAAGGTTGGTATCAGGATCCCTGCTTCAGACCACTGGAGGCCAGGACAGAGAGTCTACTTCTCAACACAGGACAGTCTGTCCTGTACCAGCCTGAACAATAGACAGATATGGGCAGCATATTGCCAAGGTTGGTATCAGGATCCCTGCTTCAGACCACTGGAGGCCAGGATAGAGAGTCTACTTCTCAACACAGGACAGTCTGTCCTGTACCAGCCTGAACAATAGACAGATATGGGCAGCATATTGCCAAGGTTGGTATCAGGATCCCTGCTTCAAACCACTGGAGGCCAGGACAGAGAGTCTACTTCTCAACACAGGACAGTCTGTCCTGTACCAGCCTGAACAATAGACAGATATGGGCAGCATATTGCCAAGGTTGGTATCATGATCCCTGCTTCAAACCACTGGAGGCCAGGACAGAGAGTCTACTTCTCAACACAGGACAGTCTGTCCTGTACCAGCCTGAACAATAGACAGATATGGGCTGTATATTGCCAAGGTTGGTATCAGGATCCCTGCTTCAAACCACTGGAGGCCAGGACAGAGAGTCTACTTCTCAACACAGGACAGTCTGTCCTGTACCAGCCTGAACAATAGACAGATATGGGCAGCATATTGCCAAGGTTGGTATCAGGATCCCTGCTTCAAACCACTGGAGGCCAGGACAGAGAGTCTACTTCTCAACACAGGACAGTCTGTCCTGTACCAGCCTGAACAATAGACAGATATGGGCAGCATATTGCCAAGGTTGGTATCAGGATCCCTGCTTCAGACCACTGGAGGCCAGGACAGAGAGTCTACTTCTCAACACAGGACAGTCTGTCCTGTACCAGCCTGAACAATAGACAGATATGGGCAGCATATTGCCAAGGTTGGTATCAGGATCCCTGCTTCAGACCACTGGAGGCCAGGACAGAGAGTCTACTTCTCAACACAGGACAGTCTGTCCTGTACCAGCCTGAACAATAGACAGATATGGGCAGCATATTGCCAAGGTTGGTATCAGGATCCCTGCTTCAAACCACTGGAGGCCAGGACAGAGAGTCTACTTCTCAACACAGGACAGTCTGTCCTGTACCGGCCTGAACAATAGACAGATATGGGCAGCATATTGCCAAGGTTGGTATCAGGATCCCTGCTTCAGACCACTGGAGGCCAGGACAGAGAGTCTACTTCTCAACACAGGACAGTCTGTCCTGTACCAGCCTGAACAATAGACAGATATGGGCAGCATATTGCCAAGGTTGGTATCAGGATCCCTGCTTCAGACCACTGGAGGCCAGGACAGAGAGTCTACTTCTCAACACAGGACAGTCTGTCCTGTACCAGCCTGAACAATAGACAGATATGGGCAGCATATTGCCAAGGTTGGTATCAGGATCCCTGCTTCAAACCACTGGAGGCCAGGACAGAGAGTCTACTTCTCAACACAGGACAGTCTGTCCTGTACCAGCCTGAACAATAGACAGATATGGGCAGCATATTGCCAAGGTTGGTATCAGGATCCCTGCTTCAAACCACTGGAGGCCAGGACAGAGAGTCTACTTCTCAACACAGGACAGTCTGTCCTGTACCAGCCTGAACAATAGACAGATATGGGCAGCATATTGCCAAGGTTGGTATCAGGATCCCTGCTTCAGACCACTGGAGGCCAGGACAGAGAGTCTACTTCTCAACACAGGACAGTCTGTCCTGTACCAGCCTGAACAATAGACAGATATGGGCAGCATATTGCCAAGGTTGGTATCAGGATCCCTGCTTCAGACCACTGGAGGCCAGGACAGAGAGTCTACTTCTCAACACAGGACAGTCTGTCCTGTACCAGCCTGAACAATAGACAGATATGGGCAGCATATTGCCAAGGTTGGTATCAGGATCCCTGCTTCAAACCACTGGAGGCCAGGACAGAGAGTCTACTTCTCAACACAGGACAGTCTGTCCTGTACCAGCCTGAACAATAGACAGATATGGGCAGCATATTGCCAAGGTTGGTATCAGGATCCCTGCTTCAGACCACTGGAGGCCAGGACAGAGAGTCTACTTCTCAACACAGGACAGTCTGTCCTGTACCAGCCTGAACAATAGACAGATATGGGCAGCATATTGCCAAGGTTGGTATCAGGAT
Source organism: Oncorhynchus mykiss (assembly GCF_013265735.2). Lineage (NCBI taxonomy): Eukaryota > Metazoa > Chordata > Actinopteri > Salmoniformes > Salmonidae > Oncorhynchus > Oncorhynchus mykiss. The sequence goes on along the minus strand of NC_048571.1, from coordinate 5,093,044 downwards.
CCCTGCTTCAGACCACTGGAGGCCAGGAGAGAGAGTCTACTTCTCAACACAGGACAGTCTGTCCTGTACCAGCCTGAACAATAGACAGATATGGGCAGCATATTGCCAAGGTTGGTATCAGGATCCCTGCTTCAAACCACTGGAGGCCAGGACAGAGAGTCTACTTCTCAACACAGGACAGTCTGTCCTGTACCAGCCTGAACAATAGACAGATATGGGCTGTATATTGCCAAGGTTGGTATCAGGATCCCTGCTTCAGACCACTGGAGGCCAGGACAGAGAGTCTACTTCTCAACACAGGACAGTCTGTCCTGTACCAGCCTGAACAATAGACAGATATGGGCTGTATATTGCCAAGGTTGGTATCAGGATCCCTGCTTCAGACCACTGGAGGCCACAGGAGAAACATTGTGCTCCTTTGGGGTAATAGAAACATAGGTCTGCACACTTCAACAAACAAACAGGGTTGTATTCCCTCAGGCAGGGTCCAACCCCAGGCAGGGTCCAACCCCAGGCAGGGTCCAACCCCAGGCAGGGTCCTACCCCAGGCAGGGTCCAACCCCAGGCAGGGTCCAACCCCAGGCAGGGTCCAACCCCAGGCAGGGTCCAACCCCAGGCAGGGTCCAACCCCAGGCAGGGTCCAACCCAGGCAGGGTCCAACCCCAGGCAGGGTCCAACCCAGGCAGGGTCCAACCCAGTTAGGGTCCAACCCCAGGCAGGGTCCAACCCCAGGCAGGGTCCAACCCAGGCAGGGTCCAACCCAGGCAGGGTCCAACCCCAGGCAGGGTCCAACCCCAGGCAGGGTCCAACCCCAGGCAGGGTCCAACCTAGGCAGGGTCCAACCCAGGCAGGGTCCAACCCCAGGCAGGGTCCAACCCCAGGCAGGGTCCAACCCAGGCAGGGTCCAACCCCAGGCAGGGTCCAACCCAGGCAGGGTCCAACCCCAGGCAGGGTCCAACCCCAGGCAGGGTCCAACCCCAGGCAGGGTGCAACCCCAGGCAGGGTCCAACCCCAGGCAGGGTCTTACCCCAGGCAGGGTCCAACCCCAGGCAGGGTCCAACCCAGGCAGGGTCCAACCCCAGGCAGGGTCTTACCCCAGGCAGGGTCCAACCCCAGGCAGGGTCCAACCCCAGGCAGGGTCTTACCCCAGGCAGGGTCCAACCCCAGGCAGGGTCCAACCTAGGCAGGGTCCAACCCCAGGCAGGGTCCAACCCCAGGCAGGGTCCAACCTAGGCAGCTATAGTAGGAGCATGTCAAGATGTATAGGTCAGGTTAATACAGGCTCTCATAGGAGGCTGAGCACACTTACAGCATTACAGTACTAATAACCTTCTGAATACCTTCTGTGTCTGACATCAACATGAGGGGATTGAAGTCCTTTCTACGACACTCCAGGTTCGTATCCTTCTTTGAAAAAGTATTGCTTCACCTGCTACATTTCTAGTAGTGTGACAGGGACTCTGGTGTCAGCATGGTAGCAGCCAAGATACAATGGACTCCCTGTGTGTATGTTACATGTGTATCTCTATGGTTACTGTACAACATTCCAACACACTGCCAAGATCAAACAACCACATTATGGGGGGAAGTAAATGGTCTTCCCTAATCTCTCTCTCCATCCCCCTTTCTCTCTATTCCTCTCTCCCCTCTCACCCTCACTCTCCATCCCCCATGTCTCTCTCTTCCTCTTTCCCTCTCTCACCCTCACTCTCCATCCCCCATTTCTCTCTCTTTCCCTCTCCCCTCTCACCCTCACCCTCACTCTCCATCCCCCATTTCTCTCTCTTTCCCTCTCCCCTCTCACCCTCACCCTCACTCTCACCCTCACTCTCCATCCCCCTTTCTCTCTTCCTCTTTCCCTCTCTCCCTTTCTCACCCTCACTCTCCATCCCCATTTCTCTCTTCCTATTTCCCTCTTTCACCCTCACTCTCCATCCCCCATTTCTCTCTCTTCCTCTTTCCCTCTCTCCCTTTCTCACCCTCACTCTCCATCCCCCATTTCTCTCTCTTCCTCTTTCCCTCTTTCACCCTCACTCTCCATCCCCCATTTCTCTCTCTTCCTCTTTCCCTCTTTCACCCTCACTCTCCATCCCCCTTACGCTCTCTTCATCTCTCCCCTCTCACCCTCACCCTCACTCTCCATCCCCCTTTCTCTCTCTTCCTCTCTCCCCTCTCACCCTCACCCTCACTCTCCATCCCCCATTTCCCTCTCTTCCTCTTTCCCTCTCTGACCCTCACTCTCCATCCCCCATTTCTCTCTCTTCCTCTTTCCCTCTCTGACCCTCACTCTCCATCCACCATTTCTCTCTCTTCCTCTTTCACTCTCTCACCCTCACTCTCCATCCCCCCATTTCTCTCTATTCCTCTCTCCCCTCTCACCCTCACTCTCCATCCCCCATGTCTCTCTCTTCCTCTTTCCCTCTCTCACCCTCACCCTCACTCTCCATCCCCCATTTCTCTCTCTTCCTCTTTCCATCTCTCACCCTCACCCTCACTCTCCATCCCCCATTTCTCTCTATTCCTCTCTCCCCTCTCACCCTCACTCTCCATCCCCCATGTCTCTCTCTTCCTCTTTCCCTCTCTCACCCTCACCCTCACTCTCCATCCCCCATTTCTCTCTCTTCCTCTTTCCATCTCTCACCCTCACCCTCACTCTCCATCCCCCATTTCTCTCTCTTCCTCTTTCCCTCTCTCACCCTCACTTTCCATCCCCCATTTCTCTCTCTTCCTCTTTCCCTCTTTCACCCTCACTCTCCATCCCCCATTTCTCTCTCTTCCTCTTTCCCTCTCTCACCCTCACCCTCACCCTCACCCTCACTCTCCATCCCCCATTTCTCTCTCTTCCTCTTTCCCTCTCTCACCCTCACTCTCATCCCCCATTTCTCTCTCTTCCTCTTTCCCTCTCTCACCCTCACTCTCCATCCCCCATTTCTCTCTCTTCCTCTCTCCCCTCTCACCCTCACCCTCACTCTCCATCCCCCATTTCTCTCTCTCTCTCTCTCTCCCTCTCTCTCTCTCTATCCTTCTCTCTCTCTCTCTCTCTATACCCCCCCTCTTTCTCTCTTCTCTTCTCTCCCCCCCACCCCCACCCCCTCTCTCTCTCTATCCTTCGCTCTCTCTCTCTCTCTATCCACCCCCCCCCCCCTCTCTCTCTCGTACCAGCCTGTGCCACATTATAACACATTTGTGTGAGCGTGGCTAACCTTTTTTTTTGCAGAGTTGTATATGAAGTTGAAATATGAAGTAACTTTAGTGACTCACATCACCAGAGAGGGAAACAGTAAGAGACAGAGAGAACCTGTTATTGTAACACAGAGCTGCTGTTAGTGAGTTCACTGCCTGTGTATTTGTGACATCACTGTGATGCCACTGGTAATATCATCAACTCATTTGTCTACAGACTGACTGGAAGCTCCCCAATCAATCCACTGCAGATAAAGTGAAGCAGCACCAGGTTCAGTCAGTCTGTTTGAGTCAGGCTGTATTTCAAGGACATGTGGGGTGAAGGAAACACAGTCATATTTCTCTACATCATTGCTTTTCAACAAAACCATATCAGTGACAACCACATTTAGACTAAAAGTGGCATATTCTGCAGGCTGGCATGTCCACCTTCATGACTCTTATATTGTCCAAATTTCTGCAGGCTGGCATGTCCACCTTCTTGGCTCCTCTATTTTCCAAATCTCTGTCTGCTGGCATGTCCACCTTCATGACTCTTATATTCTCCAAATCTCTGTCTGCTGGCATGTCCACCTTCTTGGCTCTTCGATTGTCCAAATCTCTGCCTGCTGTTGCCTCCTGTACTTCATTCTCCCTGACCTTTCCCATGACCCCTGACAATTCCTTTTTTAATTCAGTCGATTCAAGAAGTAAACTGAAATTCCAATTCCCCTCAATACTTAAAAAAAAGTGGAATAAGAATGTTGGTCCTGAATTGAAATGGAATTGACCCTAACCCTGCTACTCCCCTGTCTTCTGACCTCTCCTGCCCTCTGTCCTGTCTTGCCCTGCTCTGTCCTATCCTGTCCTTCACCTCTGCTCTTCTCCTCTCTCCAGGTAAGACAGGTACAGGTGTGTCAGATGATCTCCTGCCTGACTTTGATGTGAAGATTATGCCAGGTAGGTAGGGGCGTGTCCTCCTCACCTGTGTCTGTCTGTCTCTTCTTTTCACTCATTAACACAAAACTATTGCTTCTTCACTGCCCAATCAGCCTCATGTTGTTCTTTAGTAATCCAATCAGTTATCTTATTACAAATCAAACAAATTATTATGGTCAGTTTACTGTTGAACAATGAGAGAGAGAGCGAGAGAGACAGAAAGAGACAAACCAGAGAGAGTGAGACCAGAGAGATAGGAAGAAAGAGAGAGAGACAGACCAGAGAGATAGGAAGAGAGAGAGCGAGACCAGAGAGATAGGAAGAAAGAGAGAGAGACAGACCAGAGAGAGACAGACCAGAGAGATAGGAAGAGAGAGAGACAGACCAGAGAGATAGGAAGAGAGAGAGACAGACCAGAGAGAGCGAGATCAGAGAGATAGGAAGAAAGAGAGAGAGACAGACCAGAGAGAGACAGACCAGAGAGATAGGAAGAAAGAGAGAGAGACAGACCAGAGAGAGACAGACCAGAGAGATAGGAAGAAAGAGAGAGACTTGTGGTGTCTGACCCAGCCCAAAGGAAGTCCATCATTAGGGATTGTTATTGTGAGTAACATAATGATAGTGAGAGAGTTTACAGGATGGTTGAACTGGACATTACAGAGTAATGATGTTTACAGGATGGTTGAACTGGACATTACAGAGTAATGATGTTTACAGGATGGTTGAACTGGACATTATGGAGTAATGATGTTTACAGGATGGTTGAACAGGACATTATGGAGTAATGATGTTTACAGGATGGTTGAACTGGACATTATGGAGTAATGATGTTTACAGGATGGTTGAACTGGACATTATGGAGTAATGATGTTTACAGGATGGTTGAACTGGACATTACGGAGTAATGATGTTTACAGGATTTACAGGATGGTTGAAATGGACATTATGGAGTAATGATGTTTACAGGATGGTTGAAATGGACATTATGGAGTAATGATGTTTACAGGATGGTTGAACGGGACATTACGTGATAATGATGTTTACAGGATGGTTGAACAGGACATTATGGAGTAATGATGTTTACAGGATGGTTGAACTGGACATTATGAAGTAATGATGTTTACAGGATGGTTGAACGGGACATTATGGAGTAATGATGTTTACAGGATGGCTGAACTGGACATTATGGAGTAATGATGTTTACAGGGTTTACAGGATGGTTGAACTGGACATTACGGAGTAATGATGTTTACAGGGTTTACAGGATGGTTGAACTGGACATTACGGAGTAATGATGTTTACAGGATGGTTGAACGGGACATTACGGAGTAATGATGTTTACAGGGTGGTTGAACTGGACATTACAGAGTAATGATGTTTACAGGATGGTTGAACTGGACATTATGGAGTAATGATGTTTACAGGATGGTTGAACTGGACATTACGGAGTAATGATGTTTACAGGATGGTTGAACTGGACATTATGGAGTAATGATGTTTACAGGGTTTACAGGATGGTTGAACTGGACATTACGGAGTAATGATGTTTACAGGATGGTTGAACAGGACATTATGGAGTAATGATGTTTACAGGATGGTTGAACTGGACATTATGGAGTAATGATGTTTACAGGATGGTTGAACGGGACATTACGGAGTAATGATGTTTACAGGATGGTTGAACGGGACATTACGTGGTAATGATGTTTACAGGATGGTTGAACAGGACATTATGGAGTAATGATGTTTACAGGATGGTTGAGCTTAACATTATGGAGTAATGATGTTTACAGGATGGTTGAACGGGACATTACGGAGTAATGATGTTTACAGGATGGTTGAACGGGACATTATGGAGTAATGATGTTTACAGGATGGTTGAACTGGACATTATGAAGTAATGATGTTTACAGGATGGTTGAACGGGACATTATGGAGTAATGATGTTTACAGGATGGTTGAACTGGACATTATGGAGTAATGATGTTTACAGGGTTTACAGGATGGTTGAACTGGACATTACGGAGTAATGATGTTTACAGGATGGTTGAACTGGACATTATGGAGTAATGATGTTTAGAGGGTTTACAGGATGGTTGAATGGGACATTACGGAGTAATGATGTTTACAGGGTGGTTGAACTGGACATTACAGAGTAATGATGTTTACAGGATGGTTGAACTGGACATTATGGAGTAATGATGTTTACAGGGTTTACAGGATGGTTGAACTGGACATTACGGAGTAATGATGTTTACAGGATGGTTGAACTGGACATTATGGAGTAATGATGTTTACAGGATGGTTGAACGGGACATTACGGAGTAATGATGTTTACAGGATGGTTGAACTGGACATTATGGAGTAATGATGTTTACAGGATGGTTGAACTGGACATTACGGAGTAATGATGTTTACAGGGTGGTTGAACTGGACATTATGGAGTAATGATGTTTACAGGGTGGTTGAACTGGACATTATGGAGTAATGATGTTTACAGGGTTTACAGGATGGTTGAACTGGACATTATGGAGTAATGATGTTTACAGGGTTTACAGGATGGTTGAACTGGACATTACAGAGTAATGATGTTTACAGGATGGTTGAACTGGACATTATGGAGTAATGATGTTTACAGGGTTTACAGGATGGTTGAACTGGACATTATGGAGTAATGATGTTTACAGGGTTTACAGGATGGTTGAACTGGACATTATGGAGTAATGATGTTTACAGGGTTTACAGGATGGTTGAACTGGACATTACAGAGTAATGATGTTTACAGGATGGTTGAACTGGACATTATGGAGTAATGATGTTTACAGGGTGGTTGAACTGGACATTATGGAGTAATGATGTTTAGAGGGTTTACAGGATGGTTGAACTGGAGATTATGGAGTAATGATGTTTACAGGATGGTTGAACAGGACATTATGGAGTAATGATGTTTACCGGGTTTACAGGATGGTTGAACTGGACATTATGGAGTAATGATGTTTACAGGATGGTTGAACTGGACATTATGGAGTAATGATGTTTACAGGATGGTTGAACAGGACATTATGGAGTAATGATGTGTACAGGGTTTACAGGATGGTTGAACTGGACATTATGGAGTAATGATGTTTACAGGATGGTTGAACGGGACATTACGGAGTAATGATGTTTACAGGATGGTTGAACTGGACATTACGGAGTAATGATGTTTACAGGATGGTTGAACTGGACATTATGGAGTAATGATGTTTACAGGGTTTACAGGATGGTTGAACTGGACATTACAGAGTAATGATGTTTACAGGATGGTTGAACTGGACATTACGGAGTAATGATGTTTACAGGATGGTTGAACAGGACATTATGGAGTAATGATGTTTACAGGGTTTACAGGATGGTTGAACTGGACATTACGGAGTAATGATGTTTACAGGATGGTTGAACTGGACATTACGGAGTAATGATGTTTACAGGATGGTTGAACTGGACATTACGGAGTAATGATGTTTACAGGATGGTTGAACTGGACATTATGGAGTAATGATGTTTACAGGATGGTTGAACGGGACATTACGGAGTAATGATGTTTACAGGATGGTTGAACGGGACATTATGGAGTAATGATGTTTACATGATGGTTGAACAGGACATTATGGAGTAATGATGTTTACAGGATGGTTGAACGGGACATTATGGAGTAATGATGTTTACAGGATGGTTGAACTGGACATTACGGAGTAATGATGTTTACAGGATGGTTGAACTGGACATTATGGAGTAATGATGTTTACAGGATGGTTGAACTGGACATTACGGAGTAATGATGTTTACAGGATGGTTGAACGGGACATTACGTGGTAATGATGTTTACAGGATGGTTGAACAGGACATTATGGAGTAATGATGTTTACAGGATGGTTGAACTGGACATTATGGAGTAATGATGTTTACAGGATGGTTGAACTGGACATTACGGAGTAATGATGTTTACAGGATGGCTGAACGGCACATCATGGGAGTCAGAGAGAAGGGAGTTGATATTGTCTTCTGTCACATTCCCCAAATTCAGATGTTTCCTCATCTTGGAGGTTGTTGACAGATTTGGGTATGGTGAGATGGAAATGGCTTATTCAGTGATGACTCATTCACTCTCATTTCAAATGTTGATGTTGCACTAGTACGTGTTCTTCTCAACAGCAGCTCCCACATCATACTGTAATGTTTTTGTTTAGCAGCTCCCACATCGTACTGTAGTGTTTGTGTTTAGCAGCTCCCACATCGTACTGTAGTGTTTGTGTTTAGCAGCTCCCACATCGTACTGTAGTGTTTGTGTTTAGCAGCTCCCACATCGTACTGTAGTGTTTGTGTTTAGCAGCTCCCACATCGTACTGTAGTGTTTGTGTTTAGCAGCTCCCACATCGTATCGTACTGTAGTGTTTGTGTTTAGCAGCTCCCACATCGTACTGTAGTGTTTGTGTTTAGCAGCTCCCACATCGTACTGTAGTGTTTGTGTTTGTGTTTAGCAGCTCCCACATCGTACTGTAGTGTTTGTGTTTAGCAGCTCCCACATCGTACTGTAGTGTTTGTGTTTAGCAGCTCCCACATCGTACTGTAGTGTTTGTGTTTAGCAGCTCCCACATCGGACTGTAGTGTTTGTGTTTAGCAGCTCCCACATCGTACTGTAGTGTTTGTGTTTAGCAGATCCCACATCGTACTGTAGTGTTTGTGTTTAGCAGATCCCACATCGTACTGTAGTGTTTGTGTTTAGCAGATCCCACATCGTACTGTAGTGTTTGTGTTTAGCAGCTCCCACATCGTACTGTAGTGTTTGTGTTTAGCAGCTCCCACATCGTACTGTAGTGTTTGTGTTTAGCAGATCCTACATCGTACTGTAGTGTTTGTGTTTAGCAGCTCCCACATCGTACTGTAGTGTTTGTGTTTAGCAGCTCCCACATCGTACTGTAGTGTTTGTGTTTAGCAGCTCCCACATCGTACTGTAGTGTTTGTGTTTAGCAGCTCCCACATCGTACTGTAGTGTTTGTGTTTAGCAGCTCCCACATCGTACTGTAGTGTTTGTGTTTAGCAGCTCACACATCGTACTGTAGTGTTTGTGTTTAGCAGCTCACACATCGTACTGTAGTGTTTGTGTTTAGCAGATCCTACATCGTACTGTAGTGTTTGTGTTTAGCAGCTCCCACATCGTACTGTAGTGTTTGTGTTTAGCAGCTCCCACATCGTACTGTAGTGTTTGTGTTTAGCAGATCCTACATCGTACTGTAGTGTTTGTGTTTAGCAGCTCCCACATCGTACTGTAGTGTTTGTGTTTAGCAGCTCCCACATCGTACTGTAGTGTTTGTGTTTAGCAGCTCCCACATCGTACTGTAGTGTTTGTGTTTAGCAGCTCCCACATCGTACTGTAGTGTTTGTGTTTAGCAGCTCCCACATCGTACTGTAGTGTTTGTGTTTAGCAGCTCCCACATCGTACTGTAGTGTTTGTGTTTAGCAGCTCCCACATCGTACTGTAGTGTTTGTGTTTAGCAGCTCCCACATCGTACTGTAGTGTTTGTGTTTAGCAGCTCCCACATCGTACTGTAGTGTTTGTGTTTAGCAGCTCCCACATCGTACTGTAGTGTTTGTGTTTAGCAGCTCCCACATCGTACTGTAGTGTTTGTGTTTAGCAGCTCCCACATCGTACTGTAGTGTTTGTGTTTAGCAGCTCCCACATCGTACTGTAGTGTTTGTGTTTAGCAGCTCCCACATCGTACTGTAGTGTTTGTGTTTAGCAGCTCCCACATCGTACTGTAGTGTTTGTGTTTAGCAGCTCCCACATCGTACTGTAGTGTTTGTGTTTAGCAGCTCCCACATCGTACTGTAGTGTTTGTGTTTAGCAGCTCCCACATCGTACTGTAGTGTTTGTGTTTAGCAGCTCCCACATCGTACTGTAGTGTTTGTGTTTAGCAGATCCCACATCGTACTGTAGTGTTTGTGTTTAGCAGCTCCCACATCGTACTGTAGTGTTTGTGTTTAGCAGCTCCCACATCGTACTGTAGTGTTTGTGTTTAGCAGATCCCACATCGTACTGTAGTGTTTGTGTTTAGCAGATCCCACATCGTACTGTAGTGTTTGTGTTTAGCAGCTCCCACATCGTACTGTAGTGTTTGTGTTTAGCAGCTCCCACATCGTACTGTAGTGTTTGTGTTTAGCAGCTCCCACATCGTACTGTAGTGTTTGTGTTTAGCAGCTCCCACATCATACTGTAGTGTTTGTGTTTAGCAGCTCCCACATCGTACTGTAGTGTTTGTGTTTAGCAGCTCCCACATCGTACTGTAGTGTTTGTGTTTAGCAGATCCCACATCGTACTGTAGTGTTTGTGTTTAGCAGCTCCCACATCGTACTGTAGTGTTTGTGTTTAGCAGCTCCCACATCGTACTGTAGTGTTTGTGTTTAGCAGATCCCACATCGTACTGTAATGTTTTTGTTTAGCAGCTCCCACATCGTACTGTAGTGTTTGTGTTTAGCAGCTCCCACATCGTACTGTAGTGTTTGTGTTTAGCAGCTCCCACATCGTACTGTAGTGTTTGTGTTTAGCAGCTCCCACATCGTACTGTAGTGTTTGTGTTTAGCAGCTCCCACATCGTACTGTAGTGTTTGTGTTTAGCAGCTCCCACATCGTACTGTAGTGTTTGTGTTTAGCAGATCCCACATCGTACTGTAGTGTTTGTGTTTAGCAGCTCCCACATCGTACTGTAGTGTTTGTGTTTAGCAGCTCCCACATCGTACTGTAGTGTTTGTGTTTAGCAGATCCCACATCGTACTGTAATGTTTTTGTTTAGCAGCTCCCACATCGTACTGTAGTGTTTGTGTTTAGCAGCTCCCACATCGTACTGTAGTGTTTGTGTTTAGCAGCTCCCACATCGTACTGCAGTGTTTGTGTTTAGCAGCTCCCACATCGTATCGTACTGTAGTGTTTGTGTTTAGCAGCTCCCACATCGTACTGTAGTGTTTGTGTTTAGCAGCTCCCACATCGTACTGTAGTGTTTGTGTTTGTGTTTAGCAGCTCCCACATCGTACTGTAGTGTTTGTGTTTAGCAGCTCCCACATCGTACTGTAGTGTTTGTGTTTAGCAGCTCCCACATCGTACTGTAGTGTTTGTGTTTAGCAGCTCCCACATCGGACTGTAGTGTTTGTGTTTAGCAGCTCCCACATCGTACTGTAGTGTTTGTGTTTAGCAGATCCCACATCGTACTGTAGTGTTTGTGTTTAGCAGATCCCACATCGTACTGTAGTGTTTGTGTTTAGCAGATCCCACATCGTACTGTAGTGTTTGTGTTTAGCAGCTCCCACATCGTACTGTAGTGTTTGTGTTTAGCAGCTCCCACATCGTACTGTAGTGTTTGTGTTTAGCAGATCCTACATCGTACTGTAGTGTTTGTGTTTAGCAGCTCCCACATCGTACTGTAGTGTTTGTGTTTAGCAGCTCCCACATCGTACTGTAGTGTTTGTGTTTAGCAGCTCCCACATCGTACTGTAGTGTTTGTGTTTAGCAGCTCCCACATCGTACTGTAGTGTTTGTGTTTAGCAGCTCCCACATCGTACTGTAGTGTTTGTGTTTAGCAGCTCACACATCGTACTGTAGTGTTTGTGTTTAGCAGCTCACACATCGTACTGTAGTGTTTGTGTTTAGCAGATCCTACATCGTACTGTAGTGTTTGTGTTTAGCAGCTCCCACATCGTACTGTAGTGTTTGTGTTTAGCAGCTCCCACATCGTACTGTAGTGTTTGTGTTTAGCAGATCCTACATCGTACTGTAGTGTTTGTGTTTAGCAGCTCCCACATCGTACTGTAGTGTTTGTGTTTAGCAGCTCCCACATCGTACTGTAGTGTTTGTGTTTAGCAGCTCCCACATCGTACTGTAGTGTTTGTGTTTAGCAGCTCCCACATCGTACTGTAGTGTTTGTGTTTAGCAGCTCCCACATCGTACTGTAGTGTTTGTGTTTAGCAGCTCCCACATCGTACTGTAGTGTTTGTGTTTAGCAGCTCCCACATCGTACTGTAGTGTTTGTGTTTAGCAGCTCCCACATCGTACTGTAGTGTTTGTGTTTAGCAGATCCCACATCGTACTGTAGTGTTTGTGTTTAGCAGCTCCCACATCGTACTGTAGTGTTTGTGTTTAGCAGCTCCCACATCGTACTGTAGTGTTTGTGTTTAGCAGCTCCCACATCGTACTGTAGTGTTTGTGTTTAGCAGCTCCCACATCGTACTGTAGTGTTTGTGTTTAGCAGCTCCCACATCGTACTGTAGTGTTTGTGTTTAGCAGCTCCCACATCGTACTGTAGTGTTTGTGTTTAGCAGCTCCCACATCGTACTGTAGTGTTTGTGTTTAGCAGCTCCCACATCGTACTGTAGTGTTTGTGTTTAGCAGCTCCCACATCGTACTGTAGTGTTTGTGTTTAGCAGCTCCCACATCGTACTGTAGTGTTTGTGTTTAGCAGCTCCCACATCGTACTGTAGTGTTTGTGTTTAGCAGCTCCCACATCGTACTGTAGTGTTTGTGTTTAGCAGCTCCCACATCGTACTGTAGTGTTTGTGTTTAGCAGCTCCCACATCGTACTGTAGTGTTTGTGTTTAGCAGCTCCCACATCGTACTGTAGTGTTTGTGTTTAGCAGCTCCCACATCGTACTGTAGTGTTTGTGTTTAGCAGCTCCCACATCGTACTGTAGTGTTTGTGTTTAGCAGCTCCCACATCGTACTGTAGTGTTTGTGTTTAGCAGCTCCCACATCGTACTGTAGTGTTTGTGTTTAGCAGCTCCCACATCGTACTGTAGTGTTTGTGTTTAGCAGCTCCCACATCGTACTGTAGTGTTTGTGTTTAGCAGCTCCCACATCGTACTGTAGTGTTTGTGTTTAGCAGCTCCCACATCGTACTGTAGTGTTTGTGTTTAGCAGCTCCCACATCGTACTGTAGTGTTTGTGTTTAGCAGCTCCCACATCGTACTGTAGTGTTTGTGTTTAGCAGCTCCCACATCGTACTGTAGTGTTTGTGTTTAGCAGCTCCCACATCGTACTGTAGTGTTTGTGTTTAGCAGCTCCCACATCGTACTGTAGTGTTTGTGTTTAGCAGCTCCCACATCGTACTGTAGTGTTTGTGTTTAGCAGATCCCACATCGTACTGTAGTGTTTGTGTTTAGCAGCTCCCACATCGTACTGTAGTGTTTGTGTTTAGCAGCTCCCACATCGTACTGTAGTGTTTGTGTTTAGCAGATCCCACATCGTACTGTAGTGTTTGTGTTTAGCAGATCCCACATCGTACTGTAGTGTTTGTGTTTAGCAGCTCCCACATCGTACTGTAGTGTTTGTGTTTAGCAGCTCCCACATCGTACTGTAGTGTTTGTGTTTAGCAGCTCCCACATCGTACTGTAGTGTTTGTGTTTAGCAGCTCCCACATCGTACTGTAGTGTTTGTGTTTAGCAGCTCCCACATCGTACTGTAGTGTTTGTGTTTAGCAGCTCCCACATCGTACTGTAGTGTTTGTGTTTAGCAGATCCCACATCGTACTGTAGTGTTTGTGTTTAGCAGCTCCCACATCGTACTGTAGTGTTTGTGTTTAGCAGCTCCCACATCGTACTGTAGTGTTTGTGTTTAGCAGATCCCACATCGTACTGTAATGTTTTTGTTTAGCAGCTCCCACATCGTACTGTAGTGTTTGTGTTTAGCAGCTCCCACATCGTACTGTAGTGTTTGTGTTTAGCAGCTCCCACATCGTACTGTAGTGTTTGTGTTTAGCAGCTCCCACATCGTACTGTAGTGTTTGTGTTTAGCAGCTCCCACATCGTACTGTAGTGTTTGTGTTTAGCAGCTCCCACATCGTACTGTAGTGTTTGTGTTTAGCAGCTCCCACATCGTACTGTAGTGTTTGTGTTTAGCAGATCCCACATCGTACTGTAGTGTTTGTGTTTAGCAGCTCCCACATCGTACTGTAGTGTTTGTGTTTAGCAGCTCCCACATCGTACTGTAGTGTTTGTGTTTAGCAGCTCCCACATCGTACTGTAGTGTTTGTGTTTAGCAGCTCCCACATCGTACTGTAGTGTTTGTGTTTAGCAGCTCCCACATCGTACTGTAGTGTTTGTGTTTAGCAGATCCTACATCGTACTGTAGTGTTTGTGTTTAGCAGCTCCCACATCGTACTGTAGTGTTTGTGTTTAGCAGCTCCCACATCGTACTGTAGTGTTTGTGTTTAGCAGCTCCCACATCGTACTGTAGTGTTTGTGTTTAGCAGCTCCCACATCGTACTGTAGTGTTTGTGTTTAGCAGCTCCCACATCGTACTGTAGTGTTTGTGTTTAGCAGCTCCCACATCGTACTGTAGTGTTTGTGTTTAGCAGCTCCCACATCGTACTGTAGTGTTTGTGTTTAGCAGCTCCCACATCGTACTGTAGTGTTTGTGTTTAGCAGCTCCCACATCGTACTGTAGTGTTTGTGTTTAGCAGCTCCCACATCGTACTGTAGTGTTTGTGTTTAGCAGCTCCCACATCGTACTGTAGTGTTTGTGTTTAGCAGCTCCCACATCGTACTGTAGTGTTTGTGTTTAGCAGCTCCCACATCGTACTGTAGTGTTTGTGTTTAGCAGCTCCCACATCGTACTGTAGTGTTTGTGTTTAGCAGCTCCCACATCGTACTGTAGTGTTTGTGTTTAGCAGCTCCCACATCGTACTGTAGTGTTTGTGTTTAGCAGCTCCCACATCGTACTGTAGTGTTTGTGTTTAGCAGATCCCACATCGTACTGTAGTGTTTGTGTTTAGCAGCTCCCACATCGTACTGTAGTGTTTGTGTTTAGCAGCTCCCACATCGTACTGTAGTGTTTGTGTTTAGCAGATCCCACATCGTACTGTAGTGTTTGTGTTTAGCAGATCCCACATCGTACTGTAGTGTTTGTGTTTAGCAGCTCCCACATCGTACTGTAGTGTTTGTGTTTAGCAGCTCCCACATCGTACTGTAGTGTTTGTGTTTAGCAGCTCCCACATCGTACTGTAGTGTTTGTGTTTAGCAGCTCCCACATCGTACTGTAGTGTTTGTGTTTAGCAGCTCCCACATCGTACTGTAGTGTTTGTGTTTAGCAGCTCCCACATCGTACTGTAGTGTTTGTGTTTAGCAGATCCCACATCGTACTGTAGTGTTTGTGTTTAGCAGCTCCCACATCGTACTGTAGTGTTTGTGTTTAGCAGCTCCCACATCGTACTGTAGTGTTTGTGTTTAGCAGATCCCACATCGTACTGTAGTGTTTTTGTTTAGCAGCTCCCACATCGTACTGTAGTGTTTGTGTTTAGCAGCTCCCACATCGTACTGTAGTGTTTGTGTTTAGCAGCTCCCACATCGTACTGTAGTGTTTGTGTTTAGCAGCTCCCACATCGTACTGTAGTGTTTGTGTTTAGCAGCTCCCACATCGTACTGTAGTGTTTGTGTTTAGCAGCTCCCACATCGTACTGTAGTGTTTGTGTTTAGCAGCTCCCACATCGTACTGTAGTGTTTGTGTTTAGCAGATCCCACATCGTACTGTAGTGTTTGTGTTTAGCAGCTCCCACATCGTACTGTAGTGTTTGTGTTTAGCAGCTCCCACATCGTACTGTAGTGTTTGTGTTTAGCAGCTCCCACATCGTACTGTAGTGTTTGTGTTTAGCAGCTCCCACATCGTACTGTAATGTTTGTGTTTAGCAGCTCCCACATCGTACTGTAGTGTTTGTGTTTAGCAGATCCCACATCGTACTGTAGTGTTTGTGTTTAGCAGCTCCCACATCGTACTGTAGTGTTTGTGTTTAGCAGCTCCCACATCGTACTGTAGTGTTTGTGTTTAGCAGCTCCCACATCGTACTGTAGTGTTTGTGTTTAGCAGCTCCCACATCGTACTGTAGTGTTTGTGTTTAGCAGCTCCCACATCGTACTGTAGTGTTTGTGTTTAGCAGCTCCCACATCGTACTGTAGTGTTTGTGTTTAGCAGCTCCCACATCGTACTGTAGTGTTTGTGTTTAGCAGCTCCCACATCGTACTGTAGTGTTTGTGTTTAGCAGCTCCCACATCATACTGTAGTGTTTATGTTTAGCAGCTCCCACATCGTACTGTAGTGTTTGTGTTTAGCAGCTCCCACATCGTACTGTAGTGTTTGTGTTTAGCAGCTCCCACATCGTACTGTAGTGTTTGTGTTTAGCAGCTCCCACATCATACTGTAGTGTTTATGTTTAGTAGCTCCCACATCGTACTGTAGTGTTTGTGTTTAGCAGCTCCCACATCGTACTGTAGTGTTTGTGTTTAGCAGCTCCCACATCGTACTGTAGTGTTTGTGTTTGTGTTTAGCAGCTCCCACATCGTACTGTAGTGTTTGTGTTTAGCAGCTCCCACATCGTACTGTAGTGTTTGTGTTTAGCAGCTCCCACATCGTACTGTAGTGTTTGTGTTTAGCAGATCCCACATCGTACTGTAGTGTTTGTGTTTAGCAGCTCCCACATCGTACTGTAGTGTTTGTGTTTAGCAGCTCCCACATCGTACTGTAGTGTTTGTGTTTAGCAGCTCCCACATCGTACTGTAGTGTTTGTGTTTAGCAGCTCACACATCGTACTGTAGTGTTTGTGTTTAGCAGCTCACACATCGTACTGTAGTGTTTGTGTTTAGCAGCTCACACATCGTACTGTAGTGTTTGTGTTTAGCAGCTCCCACATCGTACTGTAGTGTTTGTGTTTAGCAGCTCACACATCGTACTGTAGTGTTTGTGTTTAGCAGCTCCCACATCGTACTGTAGTGTTTGTGTTTAGCAGCTCCCACATCGTACTGTAGTGTTTGTGTTTAGCAGCTCCCACATCGTACTGTAGTGTTTGTGTTTAGCAGCTCACACATCGTACTGTAGTGTTTGTGTTTAGCAGCTCACACATCGTACTGTAGTGTTTGTGTTTAGCAGCTCCCACATCGTACTGTAGTGTTTGTGTTTGTAGTAGGTAAAATATTAATATTCAGGGCATTTGGAAAGTATTCAGAACCCTTGACTTTTCCCACATTTTGTTATGTCTTATTTTAAAATTGATTAAATAGTTTTTTCCCCTCATCAATCTACACACAAAACCCCATAATGACAAAGCAAAAACAGGTTTGTAGAATATTTGTACAAATTTATTTTAAAAAATCTGAAATATCACAAGTATTCAGACCCTTTACTCAGTACTTTGTTTAAGCACCTTTGGCAGTGATTACAGCCTCGAGTCTTCTTGGGTATGATGCTGAAAGCTTGGCACACCTGTATTTGGGGAGTTTCTCCCATTTTTCTCTGCAGATCCTCTCAAGCTCTGTCAGGTTTGATGGGGAGCGTCGCTGCAAAGCTATTTTCAGGTCTCTCCAGAGATGTTCGATCGGGTTCAACTCCTGAGCACTCTGGAGTAGGTTTTCATCAAGGACCTCTCTGTACTTTGCTCTGTTCATATTTCCCTCGATCCTGACTAGTCTCCCAGTCCCTGCCGCTGAAAAACATCCCCACAGAATGATGCCGCCACCACCATGCTTCACCATAGGGATGGTGCCAGGTTTCCTCCAGATGTGACGCTTGGCATTCACGACAAAGATTTCGATTTGGTTTCATCAGACCAGAGAATCTTGTTTCTCATGGTCTGAGAGACCTTTTGGTGCCTTTTGGCAAACTCCAAGTGGGCTGTCATGTGCCTTATTGTGAGGAGTGGCTTCTGTCTGACCACTCAACCAGGCCCTTCTCCCACGTTTGCTCAGTTTGGCCGGGCGGCCAGCTCTAGGAAGAGTCTTGGTGGTTCCAAACTTCTTCCATTTAAGAATGATGGAGGCCACTGTGTTCTTGGGGACCTTCAATACTGCAGACATTTTTAGTACCCTTCCCCAGATCTGTGCCTCGACACAATCTTGCCTCGGAGCTCTACTTCCTTCGACCTCTTGGCTTGGTTGACATGTAGAGACATCTAAAGGATGGAAACAGGATGGACCTGAGCTCAATTTAGAGTCTCATAGAAAAGGGTCTGAATACCTATGTAAATAAGGTTCTACTTTTTTAATTTGAATACATTTGCTAAAATTTCTGAAAAACTGTTTTCACTTTGTCATAATGGGGTGTTGTGTGTAGATTGATGAGGAACAAAATGATTTAATCGATTTTAGAACAAGGCTGTAATGTAAAAACAAAATGTGGGAAAATGGAAGGGGTTTAAATACATTCCGAATGCATTGTTTGTCTCTGTGTATTAGAGAGAATACAAACATGTCTCTGTGTGTAGTATATAGAATACAAATATATGTCTCTGTGTGTAGTATATAGAATATAAATATATGTCTCTGTGTGTAGAATATAGAATATAAATATATGTCTCTGTGTGTAGTCATCATTCTGTCATAATGATGGTAGTCGATTAGATCAGTATCAACAATGTACTCTCTGCATGACATACTGTAACAGGAAACACTCTTTCCCTTTCCTGCCTGTAGCCTAGTCCCCTGACCAGACTTCCTGAAAAGTTGAGAGGATGTGTGTGTGTGTGTGTGGAGAGTGCGAGGGAATACTCTTCCAAGCAAAAACAAATACCACTTCCTACTCTAGAATGTTTTTGAAATGTAACTTTCATCTCTCTCTCTTCCAGAATGGGCCTTTGTGGGCTCGGTAGCCCTGGGTATTATCCTGTTCATCTTGCTGTTTGGTGTGTGTTGGTGCCAGTGCTGTCCTCACTCCTGCTGCTGTTATGTGTCCTGTTGGTGCTGCCCTGAGACCTGCTGCTGCCCACGACACTGTGAGTCCTGCTGCTTCCACTGGAGATCATACCATGTTAGATCAACTGTTGTAGTAAACTAATATTGTAGCATACTACAGTTATTGTAGCATATCACACTGTATGTCACTCATTCTACCAATCCACTACCACCTTTTTAGTGGATATAATGTCTACTACTGTAGAATTCCCAGAGCACCTGTGGAGTCTGGAATACCTGAAGTGATGAATGTTCCACCTCCAGTATTACCTGTGGAGTCTGGAATACCTGAAGTATTACATGTGGAGTCTGGAATACCTGAAGTGATGAATGTTCCACCTCCAGTATTACCTGTGGAGTCTGGAATACCTGAAGTGATGAATGTTCCTCCTCCAGTATTACCTGTGGAGTCTGGAATACCTGAAGTGATGAATGTTCCTCCTCCAGTATTACCTGTGGAGTCTGGAATACCTGAAGTGATGAATGTTCCACCTCCAGTATTACCTGTGGAGTCTGGAATACCTGAAGTGATGAATGTTCCACCTCCAGTATTACCTGTGTAGTCTGGAATACCTGAAGTGATGAATGTTCCTCCTCCAGCATTACCTGTGGAGTTTGGAATACCTGAAGTGATGAATGTTCCACCTCCAGTATTACCTGTGGAGTCTGGAATACCTGAAGTGATGAAGGTTCCTCCTTCAGTCCTTTCTGTGTCTTCTATCTCTCTGTTCTCTCTCCATGTAGTGTACGAGGCAGGAAAGGGGTTGAGGAGCAGGGCTTCGTCCCCCCAGATCGCTGTCTATCCACCCTACTACGTACCTGGGGTCCCGGCCATGGTCCCCATCGCTCCCCCCTCCCTGGTGGACACCACGATGATGTCCGCTCCCCCCTCTGTGTCAGAGAGCAGTGCAGCTGGAGGTGGGTACTGGGTCTGGTGTTGTCTATTGATGTTCTGATGTTTTAAACGTTATCTAACAAACTGCCTTTTCATTTTGAACTTAATTTAAAGCAGCAATATTAAGAAACATACTGGTATAGTTGAACAGCCATTTCTTCACCTTGTTGAACGTGTGGAAAGCTCATACAGAGTCCCAACAGTTTGTCGTAGTGAGGCCTGTCTCTCCTCTCCTGCCTGACAAGTGTTTGTTGTCTCATATACGTCTCAGTGCGGCCTGTGTACCGGCTGCAGTCTACTCTGGATCAGTCCTCTCTGGATCAGGACTCTCTGAAGGTGTTGCAGCACGTAGAGAAACAGCTGGCTCTTTTCCACCCGGCCAAGGCCCAGAGCCACGACTGTAAGCCCGACAGACAGACAAACAGACAGTAGACTCTATACACCCTATACTCTACTTTGTCTGAAATCCACTTCTGCATGTGTCATGACTGTAAGCCCTACAGACAGACAGATAGTTACCCTACCCTGTGTAGACTCAGCAGGACTTATAATCTACTACACTCTGACATCCTCTGTGAAATCAAATCCACTCTGAAATCAACCTGACTCATGGTTGTAAGCCCGACAACCCCTGTGTAGGACAGAGTCAACATGCTTTTTATACTCTAGCTATAATCTGCATGAAATCCATTCTGAAATAACCTCTGCCTACACACTACTCTCTGAAATCCATTCTGAAATAACCTCTGCCTACACACTACTCTCTGAAATAACCTCTGCCTACACACTACTCTCTGAAATAACCTCTGCCTACACACTACTCTCTGAAATAACCTCTGCCTACACACTACTCTCTGAAATCCTAGCTTCAACAGTGCTCCTCTTCTCTCTTCTCCTGCAACTGCACAAGCATTTCGCTACACCCGCAATAACATCTGCTAAATATGTGACCAATAAAAATGTGTTTGATTTGAACTCATAAAGACAACACACCTGATTCCTCCTACTTCATAAAGACAACACACCTGATTCCTCCTACTTCATAAAGACAACACACCTGATTCCTCTTACTTCATAAAGACAACACACCTGATTCCTCTTACTTCATAAAGACAACACACCTGATTCCTCCTACTTCATAAAGACAACACACCTGATTCCTCCTACTTCATAAAGACAACACGCCTGATTCCTCTTACTTCATAAAGACAACACACCTGATTCCTCCTACTTCATAAAGACAACACACCTGATTCATCCTACTTCATAAAGACAACACACCTGATTCCTCCTACTTCATAAAGACAACACACCTGATTCCTCCTACTTCATAAAGACAACACACCTGATTCCTCTTACTTCATAAAGACAACACACCTGATTCCTCCTACTTCATAAAGACAACACACCTGATTCATCCTACTTCATAAAGACAACACACCTGATTCCTCCTACTTCATAAAGACAACACACCTGATTCTTCCTACTTCATAAAGACAACACACCTGATTCATGCTACTTCATAAAGACAACACACCTGATTCTTCCTACTTCATAAAGACAACACACCTGATTCATCCTACTTCATAAAGACAACACACCTGATTCCTTCTACTTCATAAAGACAACACACCTGATTCTTCCTACTTCATAAAGACAACACACCTGATTCATGCTACTTCATAAAGACAACACACCTGATTCTTCCTACTTCATAAAGACAACACACCTGATTCTTCCTACTTCATAAAGACAACACACCTGATTCTTCCTACTTCATAAAGACAACACACCTGATTCATCCTACTTCATAAAGACAACACACCTGATTCCTTCTACTTCATAAAGACAACACACCTGATTCTTCCTACTTCATAAAGACAACACACCTGATTCATGCTACTTCATAAAGACAACACACCTGATTCTTCCTACTTCATAAAGACAACACACCTGATTCATGCTACTTCATAAAGACAACACACCTGATTCTTCCTACTTCATAAAGACAACACACCTGATTATTCCTACTTCATAAAGACAACACACCTGATTATTCCTACTTCATAAAGACAACACACCTGTTCTTCCTCGTTTTCTGAGCCAGTCTCACACTATCCGTACATCACCACCTTGTTGATCCTCATCTAATGATTCATTCCTCGAATTCCTCCAATCCTCATCAACTGCTGGTAGATTGTTTTCCTTCTCCGATTGGATGTGTTGGCCTTGTGTGTCAAAGACAGTCTGTAAAAGAAGACCTATTGTAATGTGTCTGTTTGTTTCAGAGGTTTTTCATCTAGGACTTCCTCTCTCTCTATGTTCTGTGCATGTCCACTGGATTCTTCATTCACCTGGCATCTTATCTTAGGCCAGGTCACTGTGATACTAACACTGTGATTCATAGTATCATAAATATAGAAACGTACTCATGTCTCCACCCCTCCTCTCTCCTCCTCCTCCTCCTCCCCCTTCCCTCTCCTCTTCCTCAGCCTGCAGTATCTCAGAGCTCAGTTCTCTCCATGAGGTGGATACAGGGGGTTTCCGTCAGTCTTACCGCCAGATACAGAAGAAGGCCCTGCCAGCCATCCCTGACCACGACCGTGACCTTGAAGACATCCCTGACCTCCATCCTCCCTCGTCCTCCTCTCAGACCCGTCGCCCCACACGCTACCAGCACCGCCGCAACCGCAGCATTGAGGAGGACCATCATCATGATAATAACAGCAGGTCGCCAGAAACACCTTTAGACTGACTGTGTGTGGGGGGGAGTGGGGGTTGTGTGTGTGGAGGGGAGTGGGGGTTGTGTGTGTCTTCATAGGGGTTGTGTGTGTGTGTGTGTGTGTGTGTGTGTGTGTGTGTGTGTCTTCATAGGGGTTGTGTGTGTGTGTGTGTGTGTGTGTGTGTGTGTGTGTGTGTGTGTGTGTGTCTTCATAGGGGTTGTGTGTGTGTGTCTTCATAGGGGTTGTGTGTGTGGAGGGGAGTGGGGGTTGTGTGTGTGTGTCTTCATAGGGGTTGTGTGTGTGTGTGTCTTCATAGGGGTTGTGTGTGTGTGTGTGTGTGTCTTCATAGGGGTTGTGTGTGTGTGTGTGTGTTCTGCATGTTCTGCATGTTCTAAGTCCCTAATGAGATGTTATGTCCAGGTGGAACCCTCGTTCAGAGCACCTGCAGCGTAAGGCCTTCCTCCTGGGTGGGAAGTCAGGCTCTCTGGATGAGCTGGAGGAGTTTTCCCAGTGCTACAGACAGAGAGGCCCCAGGGAGGAGCTCACTGTCAGGGACATCAGAGACACCGACCAGGAGTACGAGAGACTGGAGCTGCGGGAACGAGAAGGTGACCGGGATAGGGATCGAGATCGGGAATACTGTCCGCCTTCTTACCGGGACAAGACGACGAAACGTGGTTACCGTGATAACAGAGATCGCGATGACCGCGCAGAGACTTGGCGAGAACGAGATCGCCAAGAGGATTGCCATGGAGATCGTCAGGGAAACCGACAACGCAGTCCGCCACCCTCGCCCAAGAAGAGACGGGGCACGTGGGACAATGAGCTGGAGCAGCGCCCCCCTAAACCCCCCGCCCCTCCTCCTCCTCCTCGCCAGAGCCCCCGGGGGCGGGACTACGATGACGAACTCCTGAGCACTCTTTTGGAGCGCAAGACCAGACGGGGTGGGGCCAGTGACAGTGGAGGTGATAGGGGCAGGGGAGGGGGGCGCAGCGAAGAGGACACGCCCTCAGACACACCCTCTAAGGGCTCTAAGGGCTCTAAGAAGAGCAGCGGCAGTGGCGGTGAGCGTCACCATGGCCGTTGTCCTAGCAACAGGGAGGTGGAGTTGGTATTAGACTCACGGGGAGAAGACTCTCTACCCCCGTACTGCCAGACTGCGTTAGAGCGGTTCAGAGCCGCTGAGCGCCCCTCCCCCTCCCCTCGCCCCTCCACCCATTCTTCCCGCCCCTCCAACGGAGGCTCCACCCATAGCCACACCCATACCCTACAGCAGGAGAGCGGAGAGGAGCGGGATAAGCCCCGGAAAGTGGTGAGCTACATTTAGGGTACACCCAGTATGGGTTCACTTCATCCACAGTAGAAATACACTGAAGAGATACTGTACTATAGTTGAGACTACTGATTTAGGGCAAAGATATCCTTATGCTCATACAGTACTGTAGCTAAGACTGCTTAAAGGAATACTTCAGGATTTTGTCAATGAATCCCTTTATCTACTTCCCCAGAGTAAGATTAACCTGTAGATACCGTTTTTATGTCTCTGCGTACAGTTTGAAGGAAGATGCTAACTAACGTTAGCACAATGACTGGACGTCTATGGTAACTGCTAGCAATGCTAGTTAGCATTGGTTTGCAAAACTACTGAATGCAGAGACATAAAATTGGTATCCATGAGTTAATCTGACTGGGGAAGTAGATAAAGGGCTTCGTTGCCAAAATCCCCAAGTATCCCTTTAAGGTAAGACAAGAGATAAGCTTTATGCCCATTTTTCTCAGGTATGGAGGCTCACCTTAACAGATATACTGTGACTCAGGTGAGAAAGGAATCTGTTTTAGAAGTCATTGCACCTGTGCCTCTTTAGCCAGAGAGATAAGCAGAATCAGACCATAATAAGAAAAGCTGGAAAACTATCGTCAAGATCTGAACCTGAACCACTGCTTACCTTTTATAGCGTTCCATTCTGGGGGTTTTCTTATTCCCTGGGTTTGTTTTTCTAATCTAATGGTTTACAACTGTGTTTATATGGACTTTTATGGATCTAACTCCATTTGTCTGCAATCAGTTACAATTAAAAGGCACAGGTGATTAGATATCACATTTGTTCAACTTAACATATTGACTAGCACTACTACTACTACAACTACTACTACTACCACCACTACTACTACTACTACTACTACTACCACTACTACTACTTGGCTAATGCCAGCGTTGTGTTCAGCCTTCTAACAGTTTTTTTGTTTTACCTCAGTTGAAATGGCAGAGCCAGGTCAAATCTCTTTGTAACCTTTGTGCCCCCAATGTGACCCCAGAACCTGACGTCACTTATCCTTCTTATTCTGCCTGCTTGCTGCTCCTCTCCCAACTAACTGACAGAGCTTGGCTTGCTACTCCTCTCCCAACTAACTGACAGAGCTTGGCTGAGACGAGCGGGGTATTTTCACCATTACACTGAGCCAAATGAGCACAAAGCACAGCTTCCATCACTCTGCACACACGTGACTAACGTGAAGCTCTCTTGCTGTTTTCTTTTAACAGAGCACTCTTCTTAGCAGAGACTCTCTCATAGTTTGATGCCTGGAGAGGACACATACAGACTCTGGGAAAGACACAGGGGATTATCCTCTACCCCCCCATCACCCCACACAGGGGATCATCCTCTACTCCCCCCATCACCCCACACAGGGGATCATCCTCTACCCCCCCATCACCCCACACAGGGGATCATCCTCTACCCCCCCCATCACCCCACACTGGGGAGGAGAGAGGTTCTCAGAGCACACTAGGCAAGCAGAGAACCCCATGGAGAGGTCAGTGACCAGCAGAGGGAATGGCTACCTCTGAGTGACAGGCAGTACAACAACTGGACTGACCATGGCACAGGACGTGGGACGGTCTGATCAGACTTTAGATACACATCAATCACCATGACCTAAGAAGAAGAGTACTGTTCAGAGCTGTGACAAAGACCTCTGGATGCACAGGACAAATAGCACTGTGTGTGTGTGAGAGACGAAGTATGGTGCTTATTCCTGTCTGCTCTTTTGTGTGTCAGAGTGAATAGTTTCTCCATCTCCCTCTCCATTCTATTCTCCTCTCTCACTTACAACACACACTGAATGACGATGTCATTCCGGAGTTTCTGTCACTGCCACCTCTACACAGTGCAACGCTCTCTCTGTGAAGTCGCTGAATGATGATGTCACTCTGGGGTTTCTGCCACAGCCTGCACCACCACTGCCCAGTCACGGCCGAAGGCCGCCGTTGAGACAACGTTTGGATTCTGTTGTGTGAATGGTGTGGATCCCCCATACCATTGTGTTTGTCAGTGTAAAGCACCTGTTGGCCTTGCTTGGCCTTGACTCTGTGGATAGAGGACACAGTGTTTCTTAATCATTGTGTTTAATGCAATGATACAATGTGGGTTATACCCAGTAAGTTTGGACTAGAGGGTACTACTAACAGAGCCGGGGAGAGAAACTGGAACTTTAGGGACGGCAGGTAGCCTAGCGGTTAAGAGCGAAAGGTCGGTGGTTCAAATCCTCGAGCCGCCTAGGGTGAAAAGAAATGTGTTGATGTGCCCTTGAGCAAGGCACTTAACCCCAATCGCTCCTGTAAGTCGCTCTGGATAAGAGTGTCTGCTAGATGACGTAAATGTACTGGGTTGTGATTATGTGCCATCTATCCTTCGAAGACTGTATTTGGTTTATAATAGTTTTATACATAGTTTATCAACTCTGCCTGTCTCTGTGTTAAATCATGTTGTGATTACAATGCAGTAAATGATTGTGCAAGTGTAACTGAAAGCACTTGTGGGTATGTCTGTGTGTGTTTAAGATAAGATAACCAAGGTGTGTTTAGTTTTCTTATCATTGTTGTGTAAACCGCTAAACACACAACTTTATCTCCACTCATTAGCACTTACACACACACACACACACACACACATTTACTGACCTTCATGCAAACATACTGGCTGTCAACTTACCACAGCTCTTTCTCGCGCCTTGTAGAAGGATTCGTTACAATTGTTCATGTTTAGTGTTGTTGTTTTTTTCCACTTCTTTCAGTGTAGTTATTGTTCATAGCTTTTGTGCTTTTCTATGTTATTTTCTTTCTATGCTTGTTCTACGTCATCGTGTTCCTGTGTTCCATTTATCTGTCTGTCAATGAGACGGTTGTTTCACAGCCCAGCTCCCTGTCTGTCAATGAGACGTTGTTTCACTGAGTTGAAGTCATAGGCGACAGGCAACAATGGCTTTGTCTATTTATGATCATCACCAACTGACTGTTACTCTAAGAGATCTGGTAATCACACACACACACACACACACACACACACACACACACACACACACACACACACACACACAGTATCTTGGAAAGTGCATGTTGGTGAACACTAAACGGCGGCAGGGTAGCCTAGTGGTTAGAGTGTTGGACTAGTAACCGAAAGGTTGCAAGTTCAAATCCCCGAGCTGACAAGGTACAAATCTGTTCCTAGGCCGTCATTGTAAATAAGAATGTGTTCTTAACTGACTTGCCTAGTTAAATAAAGGTAAAATAAATAAACACTGAAGTTGTATTTCTCCTTTAGGTCACCTTGTTATAGTAACTTATACCATAAGTGGGGCTTTTTGCAATAACACTTACCGTCCGTTACAAACTAATACCTAATTAACTATTATTTATTATTTACCTCCAGAGACGCAGTTTAACCACAGCCTTTACCTCAAATACTGTTGACCAGGCAGCTTCAATCTCATTCAATAAAGTCTACTTAATCTACACATCTTCTCCACTGTCCTTCATTCAGTTTATAAGGACCTTTTGTCATCCTTCAGGTGTTATGTCTTTATGGTGGTAAAGTATGTCTTATAAATCACTGTAGTAAAGTATGTCTTATAAATCACTGTAGTAAAGTATGTCTTATAAATCACTGTAGTAAAGTATGTCTTATAAATCACTGTAGTAAAGTATGTCTTATAAATCACTGTAGTAAAGTATGTCTTATAAATCACTGTAGTAAAGTATGTCTTATAAATCACTGTAGTAAAGTATGTCTTATAAATCACTGTAGTAAAGTATGTCTTATAAATCACTGTAGTAAAGTATGTCTTATAAATCACTGTAGTAAAGTATGTCTTATAAATCACTGTAGTAAAGTATGTCTTATAAATCACTGTAGTAAAGTATGTCTTATAAATCACTGTAGTAAAGTATGTCTTATAAATCACTGTAGTAAAGTATGTCTTATAAATCACTGTAGTAAAGTATGTCTTATAAATCACTGTAGTAAAGTATGTCTTATAAATCACTGTAGTAAAGTATGTCTTATAAATCACTGTAGTAAAGTATGTCTTATAAATCACTGTAGTAAAGTATGTCTTATAAATCACTGTAGTAAAGTATGTCTTATAAATCACTGTAGACTTGTAAACTGTGGTATGTTTTATAAACTATTTGTGAATCAACAATGTAGTTCTTATGAAGACTATATGAATGCTCTAGAAAGTCTTGATATAAGTGGGTCAGTTAATTGTTCTGTTTTCTGATACACATGTCCTCTGTTGTGTCTGAGGCGCTGGCTGTTTTCCGCCCGGCGACTCATGATGTGGCTTGGGAGGTTGGGGAGGGGCTGACCACTCAGCTCAGGGTTGTATGTGAGGAATGTGGTTGAGCAAGTCCTTCCTAGGCCTGAGAGTCTCAGAGCTTACACACACGCTAGCCTGAGGGGAGTGATGACATCACTTCTATGAGAGGATAACAACAAATATGTCAGCTAGATAACAACTATGTCAGCTAGATAACAACTATGTCAGCTAGATAACAACAACTATGTCAGCTAGATAACAACAACTATGTCAGCTAGATAACAACTATGTCAGCTAGATAACAACAACTCTGTCAGATAACAACAACTCTTTCAGCTAGATAACAACTATGTCAGCTAGATAACAACAACTATGTCAGATAACAACAACTATGTCAGCTAGATAACAACAACTATGTCAGCTAGATAACAACTATGTCAGCTAGATAACAACAACTCTGTCAGCTAGATAACAACAACTCTGTCAGCTAGATAACAACAACTCTGTCAGATAACAACAACTCTGTCAGATAGAAAACAACAACTCTGTCAGATAGAAAACAACAACTCTGTCAGCTAGATAACAACAACTCTGTCAGTTAGATAACAACAACTATGTCAGATAACAACAACTATGTCAGATAACAACAACTCTGTCAGCTAGATAACAACAACTCTGTCAGATAGATAACAACAACTCTGTCAGATAGATAACAACAACTCTGTCAGATAGAAAACAACAACTCTGTCAGATAACAACAACTGTCAGATAACAACAACTCTGTCAGATAGATAACAACAACTCTGTCAGATAGATAACAACAACTCTGTCAGATAACAACAACTCTGTCAGATAACAACAACTCTGTCAGATAGAAAACAACTGTCAGATAGAAAACAACAACTCTGTCAGATAGATAACAACAACTCTGTCAGATAACAACAACTGTCAGATAGATAACAACAACTATGGCATCAGATAGTGTGAGCGGACCAAGTAATTGGGCGTCACTCTAAAGCGGGAAGGTGGAATAAACGAGTCAGGAGTAAGTTTTCTTGATTGAACACAGTTCTCTATTGAGGGCATTTGGTCAACACAAACACTCCAACATAATCAATGAAAATCTTCCAAGGAAAAACATACATCTTCTTCTCCAGATGAAACAAGAACATAATAGGAGTATCTTTAAACTACAACAAAAAGTCACGGGATTGTCACCGTCTTAGTGGTTCTTCCTGGATAGCTCCTCTCTCTCGGTGGCCATCTTCCAGAGATAGTTTCCCCCCCTTTTCTGCTGGTTCCATTCTCTCTCTTATAGGGGAAGGAGAGTATGTCATTAGTACCGTCAGCTGTGCTTAATTGCCTCTGGTTACCTTGTCTCCCATGCCTTGTTGGGCTACTATCCATGAGCCCAGCCTGCCCTCTGGTGGTCCTTCCACATACCTTCCCCCCCAGGACCGAACCGGAGGGTCGGGCGCCAGACGCACCGTCTTGGTCGCGTCGGGACAGCGCGTCTGCATTCCCGTTCCTCGATCCGGCCCTGTGGATGACATGGAAAGAGAACGGTTGTAAAGACAAAAACCATCTGGCTATTCTGTTGTTATTGTTTCTCTTACCAGCCATCCACGTGAGGGGCGCATGGTCAGTAACTAATGCAAACCTCCGACCCAGTAGGTAGTACCGGAGATAATCGAGGGCCCACTTGATGGCTAAGGCCTCTTTCTCTACGGTCGCATACCTCTGTTCCCGATCGCTGAGCTTCCTACTAATGAAGAGAATCGGCTTCTCTTCTTCACCTTTACCCTGAGCTAGTACGGCCCCAAGCCCTGTATCCGAGGCGTCGACCTGCACAATGAACTCTTGTGAGAAGTCCGGAGCCTGTAGAACGGGATCAGAACACAGGCCATCTTTTAGCAATTGAAAGGCCTCTTCCGTCTCGTCTTTCCACTCTACCTGGTTTGGCAGGTTTTTCCTGATGAGGTTTGTGAGGGGGTTGGCAATGGTTGCATATCCCGGGATAAAACGGCGATAATATCCTGTTATCCCTAAGAAGGCCCGAACGTCTCGCTTGGTCCGGGGTCGAGGCCAGTCACGAATGGCCCTTGTCTTCTCTGCCTGTGGGCGTATTTTCCCATTCCCCACGGTGTACCCCAGGTATTCCGCTTCGGACAGGCCCAGGCAGCATTTATTTGGATTGGCTGTCAACCCTGTGGCTTCCAAACTCACGAGCACCGCCCGTAATCGCAGGAGGTGACTATCCCAGTCCTCGCTGTGGATGACCACATCGTCTATGTACGCCGCTGCATACTCTTGATGGGGCCGTAGAATGGCATCCATGAGGCGTTGGAAAGTTGCAGCGGCACCGTGCAGTCCGAAGGGCATCCTCACATACTGGAAAAGCCCCTCTGGGGTGGCGAAGGCAGTCTTTGGGCGATCCTCCGGAGCCACCGGCACTTGCCAATATCCCTTCGTCAAATCCAGGGTAGTGATGAACTTGGCCTTTCCTAAGCGCTCCAAGAGTTCATCCACGCGGGGCATGGGATACGCATCGAATGTAGGGATGGCATTCACGCCCCTAAAGTCGTTGCAGAGTCTCATACTACCATCGGATTTGGGGACCAGGACTATGGGACTGGACCACTCACTCGTCGAGGGCTCGATCACGCCCATCCTCAACATTTCCCTCACCTCTTTCTTAGCGATGACTCGGCGAGCCTCAGGAATCCTGTAAGGGCGGATATGCACCTTCTTGCCGGGTTCAGTGTGGATATGGTGGAACAGGACATCTGTTTGTCCTGGGAATGGAGAGAATATTCGACCGAAGTTCATAATCAGCTTGTCTAGCTGTCTTGACTGCTCCGGTAGGAGAGTTTGGCCACGGCGCACCTGTGGTAGAGCCTCCTCTTTTCCTTTGCCCTCCAGGGCCATCAAAGCCACCCCCTCCTCTCGTCCATGGTACGTCTTCAGCAGGTTTATGTGATAGAGTTGGACCTTCTTCCTCCTGTCAGGTTGCTTGATGAGGTAATTAACCGGTGAGACCCTTTTCATTACCTCGTAGGGCCCCCTCCACTGCGCCAGCAAGCGATGTTCGGCCGTGGGCACAAGCACCATCACTTTCTCTCCCACGGTGAACTCACGGGGGGTCGCGGACTTATCATAGGCCCGGCCTTGGGTCCTTTGGGCCTTCTCCATATGCTCCTTGACTATGGGCCACACTGCTGACAGGCGGTCTCTCATCAGGGTAACGTGCTCTATTGTGGATCGAAAGGGGCATGGTTGGGTCTCCCAGGTCTCCTTGGCTAAGTCGAGGATTCCTCGACAGGGTCTGCCATAGAGCAATTCAAACGGAGAGAATCCAGTGGATGCCTGGGGTACTTCTCGCAGGGCAAACATTAAGTGTGGGAGAAGCATGTCCCAGTTCTTCCCGTCTCGGGACACCACTCTTCTCAACATGCTTTTAATCGTTTTGTTCAAGCGTTCACACAACCCGTCTGTTTGAGGGTGGAATATGCTTGTACGTATCTGTTGAACCTGATATAACCGACACAAGTCCTTCATCAACCGGGACATGAACGGGGTTCCTTGATCGGTTAAGATAGTCTTGGGGAGACCCACCCGAGAGAACATCAGGAATAACTCCTTGGCAATTCCCTTTGACGACATGTTACGCAGGGGTATGGCCTCCGGGAACTTGGTAGCGTAATCTATAACCACTAGGATGTACTCGTGTCCTCTGGCGGATTTTGGGAGGGGTCCTACGAGGTCCATAGCTATGCGTTCAAAGGGAGTCTCTATGATGGGGAGAGGAATCAAAGGGTTACGTAGGTGTGGCCGTGGGGCTGTACGTTGACATTGATCACACGTCCTACAATACCTGGCCACATCCCGGGTGACCCGGGGCCAATAGAATCTCTGCATGATTCTGTCAATAGTCTTGTCCCGTGCCAGGTGTCCTCCTAGGACGTGGGAATGGGCTAACTGTAGAACTGTATCCCTGTATGGCCTAGGCACCATTAGTAATTCCTGGTTTTCCCCCCTTCGTCGTACGACCCAGTATAAGAGACCCCGCCTGATTGCATAGTAAGGAAGAGGGGGCTCACCTGATCCGTCGACGTTCCTCCCGTCAATCACCTTCACCTTCCTCATGGCCTCCCTTAGGTCTGGGTCTCTATGCTGCGAGGTGCCGAACTGTCCCTTTAATTCCTGGGGCAGGTCGACCTCGGTAGAGGGATGTGGAGGATGTTCCACATCCCCATCAAGGGTGACCGAGGCGAATCCCTTCCAGGTTCCCTCCTCGGATGGAGCTTCAAATATATCCCTTAGCGCCTGGTTGCTCCTTTCTTCCTGCGTTGTGTATAACCCTTCACATGTGTCTTCATCGGTGGTTTCCTGGAATATCTGTCGTAAACGTTGGGTTGCTATTTCTTCCTCTGCTGCAGAGGACGATGACGCGGCTACGTCTCCTTGTAGGACTACTACCTCGGGCTTGGATTTTCTCTTCTTTCCTGTCCCTCTTCTTCCAGGACATAACGTCATCTGCCGAAGCTCCTTATATAGGGGACAGTCTCTCCCGATCAATAATGGCACCTTCAGCTGGGGCACTTTCCCTGCCCTGACTGTACACCTTCCTTTTGGAGTGAGAATAGGCAGATTCACAGTGGGGTAATAGTGGGTGTCTCCATGGATACAGGACACGGCTACTTTGTCTGGTAGCAGTGCTGCAGAGGTCACCATCCGCTCCTCTACTAACGTAACCATACTTCCCGAGTCGAGAATAGCTACCACATCTTGTCCTTCGACTCGCACCGGAATCTCTGAGGCTGGGGCTATCTCTGCTAACCAACAGTGTTGATCCTGTCCCCTCAAAACGGGATGTGTGGGGATAGGCAGTGATGACTCCGTGACCATGGGCTCATCCTTGCTAGGACACTGTGGGGCATAATGGTTGGGAGACTGACATTTATAACACCGGCCCTGCTGTGTGGTGGCTGACTTCTCCCACCTCCGGGGGGGGTTTGGACGTTTCGGTGGCGGGCGCGCCGGGGTGAGTCGTGGTACGGGATTGGAAGACTCCTTCCGTTCTTCCTTGTCACTTTTTAACAACTCCCCTGTAGACCGATATGTTTCTACCGCCTGGGCTATGTCGTCGGCTGACAACGGGTTGGCTTGCCCCACAACCCTCTTTAAGTCACTGGGTAATTCCCTCAATATCTTGTCCACTACGAGAGTCTCTATCACATGTCCTACTCCCTTTCCAGGTTCTAGCCACTGTTTCGTCAGTCGTATTAATGCGAAGATCTGGGCACGGACGGGTTGATCAGCTGTATAGGTCCATTGATGGAATTTTACAGCCCTATCTCTGGCAGTCAGCTGGTACCGGGACAGGATCTCGGTTTTTAGTCGCCCATAGTCCGCAGCTTCGCGGGAATCCAGGTCAAAATAGGCTTCCTGAGCCACCCCGGTCAAAAGAGGGGCTAATGCGCTCGCCCATTCTGTGGGCGGCCACTCTTCCAAGGTGGCCGTCCTTTCGAAGGTCATGAGGAAGGCCTCAATATCATCCTCCTTGGAGAGACGAGGTAAGATGGCGTGAGCAGCCGCTCTTGGCTTAACTCTAGGTTCTTCTCGTCGGCTCAGCTGTTGTTGCAGGAGTTCTATGGTTGTCTGCTGTGCCGTGATCAATTGTTGTAGTAGGGCGTTATCCATCGTTCTTGAATGGTTCCTCCGGGTCTACTGGAAGAATCTTGATTTACTCACTTATCCTTGTGTCACTCGTCCACCTAATGCCCGCATTCTCCACCAATGTGAGCGGACCAAGTAATTGGGCGTCACTCTAAAGCGGGAAGGTGGAATAAACGAGTCAGGAGTAAGTTTTCTTGATTGAACACAGTTCTCTATTGAGGGCATTTGGTCAACACAAACACTCCAACATAATCAATGAAAATCTTCCAAGGAAAAACATACATCTTCTTCTCCAGATGAAACAAGAACATAATAGGAGTATCTTTAAACTACAACAAAAAGTCACGGGATTGTCACCGTCTTAGTGGTTCTTCCTGGATAGCTCCTCTCTCTCGGTGGCCATCTTCCAGAGATAGTTTCCCCCCCTTTTCTGCTGGTTCCATTCTCTCTCTTATAGGGGAAGGAGAGTATGTCATTAGTACCGTCAGCTGTGCTTAATTGCCTCTGGTTACCTTGTCTCCCATGCCTTGTTGGGCTACTATCCATGAGCCCAGCCTGCCCTCTGGTGGTCCTTCCACAATAGATAACAACAACTATGTCAGATAACAACAACTCTGTCAGATAGATAACAACAACTATGTCAGATAACAACAACTCTGTCAGCTAGACAACAACAACTCTGTCAGATAACAACAACTCTGTCAGATAGAAAACAACAACTCTGTCGTCAGATAGAAAACAACAACTCTGTCGTCAGATAGAAAACAACAACTCTGTCAGATAGAAAACAACAACTCTGTCGTCAGATAGAAAACAACAACTCTGTCGTCAGATAGAAAACAACAACTCTGTCGTCAGATAGATGACAACAACTCTGTCAGATAACAACAACTCTGTCAGATAACAACAACTATGTCAGATAGATCATAACAACTATGTCAGAATAGATCATAACAACTATGTCAGATAGATAACAACAACTCTGTCAGTTACACCAGTAGCACACAAGGGGTCTGGTTCCTGGACACAGAAGCAGCATGCTTTTAGTCTAAGACTAAGCCCAAACTGGTTCCGGGAAACTGGTCCAAGAAGTCAAACCGCTTCTGAGGTTTTATTTCCATTACAAATAATAACATCTGGTCCATATTGGAAACCCAGGGACAGGATACAACTGAGTACTGAGTAGGAAAGATAGAGTACCTGCTGTCATCCTCTGTGGATGAGAATACAATAGCAGGAAACCACCAGTGGTAAAGCTGGGCAGGTGCAGAGTAGAGTGGGTGTGCTCATGGGAGAGAAACAATCTGTTAAGGAATTCCTAGATCCACATACCTTACCTACACAGACAGAGACACAGACGTTTGCAAGCATGCACGCACAAAAACACACACACACACACACACACACACACACACTTCCATTTGTGGACATTGTCTATGAGTACTACCAAGTGGTGTAGTGAGAGTGGTTGGTTGGCCTGGGTGAGAGACAGGGAGTGCGTCTCAAATGGCACCCTACTTCCTATATAGTGCACTACTTTTGACCAGGGAAAATGGCAACCTATTCCCTGTATAGTGCACTACTTTTGACCAGGGCAAATGGCAACCTATTTCATATATAGTGCACTACTTTTTACTGGGGCAAATGGCACCCTATTCCCTACATAGTAAATTATTTTTGACCAGAGCCCAAAAAGTAGTGCACTACATAGGGAATATAGGATGCCATTTTGGGGCAACCTGGCTCTGTCCTAAGTCCTGTCGTCTCCTCAGAGTTGAACAAGCAGCCTGTCGGTCTCTGGCTGGGGGGGACCAGGGGGCCGCTGGCTCTGCCCTAAGTCCTGTTGTCTCCTCAGAGTTGAACAAGCAGCCTGTCGGTCCCCGGCTGGGGGGAACCAGGGAGCCGCTGGCTCTGCTCTGAGACCTGTTGGCCCTAGGCCTGTGGGGCTTTATAGGCTTTACATTCACATGGTAATGTTCTGGGGTTGCATGCTTTGTCCATTGGGAAACTATGTTCACAGGGCACTAAAACATTGCTAAGAGGTCTACACAAGACAGTGCCAAATAACACACAAAACAGGGGGGGGGGAGAAAGAAGGGGGGGGAGAGAGAAAGAAGGGGAGGGAGAGAGAAAGAAGGGGAGGGAGAGAGAAAGAAGGGGAGGGAGGGAGAGAGAAAGAAGGGGAGGGAGGGAGAGAGAAAGAAGGGGAGGGAGAGAGAAAGAAGGGGAGGGAGGGAGAAAGAAGGGGAGGGAGAGAGAAAGAAGGGGAGGGAGGGAGAGAGAAAGAAGGGGAGGGAGGGAGAGAGAAAGAAGGGGAGGGAGAGAGAAAGAAGGGGAGGGAGAGAGAGAGAAAGAAGGGGAGGGAGGGAGAAAGAAGGGGAGGGAGGGAGAAAGAAGGGGAGGGAGGGAGAAAGAAGGGGAGGGAGAGAGAGAGAAAGAAGGGGAGGGAGGGAGAGAGAAAGAAGGGGAGGGAGGGAGAGAGAAAGAAGGGGAGGGAGGGAGAGAGAAAGAAGGGGAGGGAGGGAGAAAGAAGGGGAGGGAGAGAGAAAGAAGGGGAGGGAGGGAGAAAGAAGGGGAGGGAGAGAGAAAGAAGGGGAGGGAGGGAGAGAGAAAGAAGGGGAGGGAGGGAGAAAGAAGGGGAGGGAGAGAGAAAGAAGGGGAGGGAGAGAGAAAGAAGGGGAGGGAGGGAGAAAGAAGGGGAGGGAGAGAGAAAGAAGGGGAGGGAGGGAGAGAGAAAGAAGGGGAGGGAGGGAGAAAGAAGGGGAGGGAGAGAGAGAGAAAGAAGGGGAGGGAGGGAGAAAGAATGGGAGGGAGGGAGAGAGAAAGAAGGGGAGGGAGGGAGAAAGAAGGGGAGGGAGAGAGAGAGAAAGAAGGGGAGGGAGGGAGAGAGAAAGAAGGGGAGGGAGGGAGGGAGAGAGAAAGAAGGGGAGGGAGGGAGAAAGAAGGGGAGGGAGAGAGAGAGAAAGAAGGGGAGGGAGGGAGAGAGAAAGAAGGGGAGGGAGGGAGAAAGAAGGGGAGGGAGAGAGAAAGAAGGGGAGGGAGGGAGAGAGAAAGAAGGGGAGGGAGGGAGAAAGAAGGGGAGGGAGAGAGAGAGAAAGAAGGGGAGGGAGGGAGAGAGAAAGAAGGGGAGGGAGGGAGAAAGAAGGGGAGGGAGAGAGAAAGAAGGGGAGGGAGAGAGAAAGAAGGGGAGGGAGGGAGAGAGAAAGAAGGGGAGGGAGAGAGAGAAAGAAGGGGAGGGAGGGAGAGAGAAAGAATGGGAGGGAGGGAGAAAGAAGGGGGGAGGGAGAGAGAAAGAAGGGGAGGGAGAGAGAGAGAAGGGGAGGGAGGGAGAGAGAAAGAAGGGGAGGGAGGGAGAAAGAAGGGGAGGGAGGGAGAGAGAAGGGGAGGGAGGGAGAGAGAAAGAAGGGGAGGGAGAGAGATGCTAAGCCAATGTTTGCTTAGTTTACAGGTGTTAGGCTGCTACACTGGTTGCTTAGTTTACAGGTGTTAGGCTGCTACACTGGTTGCTTAGTTTACAGGTGTTAGGCTGCTACACTGGTTGCTTAGTTTACAGGTGTTAGGCTGCTACACTGGTTGCTTAGTTTACAGGTGTTAGGCTGCTACACTGGTTGCTTAGTTTACAGGTGTTAGGCTGCTACACTGTTTGCTTAGTTTACAGGTGTTAGGCTGCTACACTGGTTGCTTAGTTTACAGGTGTTAGGCTGCTACAATGTTTGCTTAGTTTACAGGTGTTAGGCTGCTACACTGTCTATCATCAAACAGCTAGAATGGGATTATTTCCATCAAATGAATGAACAAGTATTATGATGTGGACTGAATGGATTCCCACCCTCGTCTACAACCATCCCAAAGTCAGCAACGTTTGCATCAGCACAGGGTCTCGGCTACTGGTAACATCCAGGGGTTTCATACTAGGCCTCCAGTCCCCTGGATCACTTCACCTGTTGTAGGCTACAGGGTCTAGGCTACTGGGAACATCCAGGGGTTTCATACTAGGCCTCCTGTCCCCTGGATCACTTCACCTGTTGTAGGCTACAGGGTCTAGGCTACTGGGAACATCCAGGGGTTTAATACTAGGCCTCCTGTCCCCTGGATCACTTCACCCGTTGTAGGCTACAGTGTCTCGGCTACTGGGAACATCCAGGGGTTTCATACTAGGCCTCCTGTCCCCTGGATCACTTCACCCGTTGTAGGCTACAGGGTCTAGGCTACTGGGAACATCCAGGGGTTTCATACTAGGCCTCCAGTCCCCTGGATCACTTCACCCGTTGTAGGCTACAGGGTCTAGGCTACTGGGAACATCCAGGGGTTTCATACTAGGCCTCCAGTCTCCTGGATCACTTCCCCTGTTGTAGGCTACAGGGTCTAGGCTACTGGGAACATCCAGGGGTTTCATACTAGGCCTCCAGTCTCCTGGATCACTTCCCCTGTTGTAGGCTACAGTGTCTAGGCTACTGGGAACATCCAGGGGTTTCATACTAGGCCTCCAGTCCCCTGGATCACTTCACCTGTTGTAGGCTACAGGGTCTTTGCCTTTTAAATTATATTCATTCTAACATTAAAAATGAACCTTTTGAATGAATGTATTCCAAACGAAGTAAAAACATCTCACTGTAGGCTAATTATTGCCTAACAATGTCATGTGTAAAAAAAAAGACCCTAAATCACATTTAAAAAAGGCTGAATATTAATGTATGTATTAAAGTAATTATTTAAATATCGAATGAATTAACATATTACAGATTTACCGTCGCTTTCATTCTGTATTCTCATAGCGGCTTCCTGCCATTCTGCGGTAGGAAGCACCTGTCTACGTCACATACAGCACCTGTTTCGGGGTGGGGTCTGTCTGTCTCCGCAGCCAGCAAAGCAAATTCCCGAAAGGTGTCGGACAAGGAAGACAAAACACAAGACAGACAGAACAATGGGGAGTCTGTTTAGGAGGATAATTTAGGTCTTTCCTTTTTTTTAATAGATAATAAATTGGGCGAGATAATATTTATTAGTTTAATGGATCAATCATCAACGATGAGGAGGTTGATACTGGCCGCGTTCGTCCTCTCTTCCCTACCGACAGGTGAGTTTTTGTTGATGAAAATGAGCAATTTATATTTGAATCGTTAAATGTTGTCAATTCGTCCTGTTCTTGCATTAGAGCTTCGTTTCATTAAGTCGCGTCAAAAGTTTATGCTATTCTAATGTATCCATCCACAACCCAAAAAGTTCCAATGACTAGCCAGTTAGGCAGGAGCCGGGGTATCGGTCACATGATGGACAGATACCGATGAGTTCTCACGATGACTCGCACTGTCGTCCTGTCAAGTTACAGATACTGATCCTTATCTAGATTTAGACCTACTCATAATGAAATACTGTAGATTGAAAATGGAATTCACCTTTTTTTTAGAGCAAAACTCCTGTTGGTTTGGCTCCAGCTGGGGGGAGAATGGGTGTTAGTTATCCTGACATTGCACCTCAATAATAGTAATTATGTAGGGTATTTAAGGACATAGACCCCGACAGTTACAGAGTAACCTGACTAGCCTAAATGGCAACCTGGTCTCAGAGCATTTCGTATTATTCTGTACGTAAATCCGGGACACTCCATTTAGTGTGATATGTTATGTTTGGTATGGTTACAGAAGACAAACTGTTACTTAAGGCAAAAACGAAAGTAGGGTGGATGGGTGGGTGTATAATGCAAACGTCTAGCTCTAGCAACCCAAAGGTTACGAGTTCATCACAGACAACTTCAGCATTTTAGCTAATTAGGAACTTTTCAACTACTTGCTACTTTGCATCTACTTAGCATGTTAGCTAACCCTTCCCCTAACACTAGCCTTAATCCTTTAACCTAACTCCTAAACTCAACCTTAACCCCTAGCCTAGCTAACGTTAGCAAGCTGTCTAACGTTAACCACCTAGCTAGAATGTAACATATCATACTGTTTGCAAATTCGTAACATATTGTACTTTTTGCAAATTCGTAACACGTAATATGAATTGTAAGTTTTAACATATCATAGGTAATGTGTGATGGACATCCACAAATTAATGCATACCATATGAAACGTATTATATGATAATAAATGGAGTGTCTCGGATTTACATACAGAATAATACGGAATGCTCTACAACCAGGTTGTAAAGGGTGGTCTATTGCCGATATCCCTCAACGCCAGTTCCACTGTGTTTTGTCAGGGCTCTCCAAAACTGTCCCTGGGGAGAAACCGTCCCGTCGGTTTTCACTCTAACCTTAATCTAGCACACCTGATTCTAATAATTAGCTGGTTGATAAACTGAACCAGGTTAGTTATACTTGGACTTAGAGTGAAAACCTACAGGAGGGTAGCTCTCCAGGAACAGGGTTGGAGAACGCTGTCGTACGGTAAGAGTTGAATACACCTGGCCTATACTGTAGAGGTATTTTTGCAATGGAAGTTGAGTCTATTTGAATAGCATCAAACTGTTTCCTGTGGCAGGCTGTCTCTTGCTTTGTCACTAGTTTTTCTGGTTGAACCACCTTCAGTAGGGCTCTGTCACACACACGTACACATACTCTACCCCATTCTTTTATTCTCTCTATCTCATTCAATATGCTTTAACCCAATGATTCCCACCGGAACGCCAGCGCATTTTGGTACCAACGATTCCTCTGTGATTTAACGGGGGCTGAGCTAGAGCGGTGTTTGTGAGACCAGGGCAGTCCGAATGGATTGAGCTACAAACTATTTAAAGCGATCTCTGAAAAGCTGAGACTCTCAGGAACACGCACGTGTGACATGTTTAGGTCTATGACCTCACAAGCTACAGAAGAGTCGCTAGAAGATACGGTTCTTCTACATAGATCATAGGAAATCCCAGGACAGTCTCTAATACTGTAAGGGGTTCTTCTACATAGATCATAGGAAATCCCAGGACATAGTCTATAATACTGTAAGGGGTTCTTCTACATAGATCATAGGAAATCCCAGGTCATAGTGTCTATAATACTGTAAGGGATTATTCTACATAGATCATAGGAAATCCCAGGACATAGTGTCTATAATACTGTAAGGGGTTCTTCTACATAGATCATAGGAAATCCCAGGACATCGTGTCTATAATATTGTAAGGGGTTCTTCTACATAGATCATAGGAAATCCCAGGACATAGTGTCTATAATACTGTAAGGGGTTCTTCTACATAGATCATAGGAAATCCCAGGACATCGTGTCTATAATATTGTAATAAGCTGACATAGTTGCTGTCACAAACTCCACACAGTTGTCACTGACTAGTTGGACATTTCCCAGTGAGCAAACCATTTCTGTACTTGTTTTTGCTTTGGTGGACCTTATGTTTTGTATTGGCATTTGTCAATAAAACTCATGAATACAACTGTTTATGTGAAATAGTTGTTGTGTTCTACTTGTAGCCCTGGTTGTCCTGAAAATACAATGTTAAAACACTTCATGGTGAGAATAAATATAAGGGCTGGCCGTGCAGAAAGTCAGATCAATGAGAAGCTGATTTTTGCTGTGGCCTCGGGACTGATGGGGTTAACGCACATCCGAGCAAAAGAACAAGGACATTAGAATGTCTAGTTGTAGAAACCGACGCCTCACAAAGCAGCTTCATTAAATAGTACCCACAAAACACCAGTCTCAACGTCAACAGTGAAGAGGCGACTCTGGGATGCTGGCCTTCTAGGCAGAGTTCCTCTGTCCAGTCTCAACATCAACAGTGAAGAGGCGACTCCGGGATGCTGGTCTTCTAGGCAGAGTTCCTCTGTCCAGTCTCAACTTCAACAGTGAAGAGGCGACTCCGGGATGCTGGCCTTCTAGGCAGAGTTCCTCTGTCCAGTCTCAACTTCAACAGTGAAGAGGTGACTCCGGGATGCTGGTCTTCTAGGCAGAGTTCCTCTGTCCAGTCTCAACTTCAACAGTGAAGAGGCGACTCCGGGATGCTGGCCTTCTAGGCAGAGTTCCTCTGTCCAGTGTCTGTGTTCTTTTGCCCATCTTAATCTTTTATTTTTATTGGCCAGTTTGAGATATGGCTTTTTCTTTGCAACTCTGTCTAGAAGGCCAGCATCTCGGAGTTGCCTCTTCACTGTTGACGTTGAGACTGGTGTTTTGCGGGTACTATTTAATGAAGCTGCCAGTTGAAGACTTGTGAGGCGTCTGTTACTTAAACTAGACACTCTAATGTACTTGCCCTCTTGCTCAGTTGTTCACTGGGGCCTCTCACTCTGGTTAGGGCCAGTTTGCGCTGTTCTGTGAAGGGAGTAGTACACAGCGTTGTACGAGATCTTCAGTTGCTTGGCAATTTCTTGCATGGAATAGCTTTCATTTCTCAGAACAAGAATAGACTGAAGAGTTTTAGAAGAAAGTACTTGGTTTCTGGACATTTTGAGCCTGTAATCGAACCCACGAATGCTGATGCTCCAGATATTCAACTAGTCTAAAGAAGGCCAGTTTTATTGCTTCTTTAATCATAACAGTTTCCAGCTGTGCTAACATAATGGCAAAAGGGTTTTCTAATGATCAATTAGCCTTTTAAAATGCTAAACTTGGATTAGCTAACACAACGTGCTGTTGGAACACAGGAGGGATGGTTGTTGATAATGGGCCTCTGTATGTCTATGTACAGTTGAAGTCGGAAGTTTACATACACCTTAGCCAAATACATTTAAACACAGTTTTTCACCATTCCTGACCATTTAATCCTAGTAAAAATTCCCTGTCTCAGGTCAGTTAGGATCACCACTTTATTTTAAGAATGTGAAATGTCAGAATAATAGTAGAGAGAATGATTTATTTCAGCTTTTATTTCTTTCATCACATTCCCAGTGGGTCAGAAGTTTACATACACTCAATTAGTATTTGGTAGCATTGCCTTTTCGCACCAAAGTGCGTTCATCTCTAGGAGACAGAATGCGTCTCCTTCCTGAGCGGTATGACGGCTGCGTGGTCCCATGGTGTTTATACTTGCAAACTATTGTTTGTACAGATGAACGTGGTACCTTCAGGTGTTTGGAAATTGCTCCCAAGGATGAGCCAGACTTGTGGAGGTCTACATTTTTTTTTATGAGGTCTTGGCTGATTTTCCCATGATGTCAAGCATAGAGGCACTGAGTTTGAAGTTAGGCCTTGAAATACATCCACAGGTACACCTCCAATTGACTCAAATTATGTCAATTAGCCTATCAGAAGCTTTTAAAGCCATTACATTTTCTGGAATTTTCCAAGCTATTTAAATGCACAGTCAACTCGGTGTATGTAAACTTCAGACCACATTCACTTATAATTCACTGTAATAATCTGTCTGTAACAATTGTTGGAAAAATTACTTGTGTAATGCACAAAGTAGATGTTCTGACCGACTTGCCAAAACTATAGTTTGTGAACAAGAAATTTGTGGAATGGTTGAAAAACAAGTTTTAATGACTCCAACCTAAGTGTATGTAAACTTCAACTGTAGATATTCCATGAAAAATCTGCCGTTTCCAGCTACAATAGTCATTTACAACATCAACAATGTCTACACTGATTTAATTTAATGTTATTTTAATGGACAAAAATCGACTTTTCTTTCAAAAACTGTACATTCCCCCTTTCTCACACACACACACACACACACACACACACACGCATACACGCATACACACATACATACATACATACACACTGACATGATGTATTCTCTCCTATCAGAGGTGCAGGGCGTCCAGGTGAATGTTCCTCAGACAGAGAGGAGTACAGCTCTGTTTGCCTCCGTCATTCTGAAGTGTGATTACTCCACCTCCGCTAACCAGCAGGATGTCCAGGTCACCTGGCGATACAAGTCCTTCTGCAAGGACCCCATCCTGGAGTATTACTCCCAAGGTTAGTTATGGACCCTGTCCTAGTCCCCGGGTTAGTTATGGACCCTTTCCTAGTCTCCAGGTTAGTTATGGACCCTGTCCTAGTCCCCGGGTTAGTTATGGACCCTGTCCTAGTCCCCAGGTTAGTTATGGACCCTGTCCTAGTCCCCAGGTTAGTTATGGACCCTGTACTAGTCCCAAGGTTAGTTTTGGACCCTGTACTAATCCCCGGGTTAGTTATGGACCCTGTACTAGTCCCCGGGTTAGTTATGGACCCTGTACTGTCTCCAGGTTAGTTATGGACCCTGTCCTAGTCTCCAGGTTAGTTATGGACCCTGTCCTAGTCCCCAGGTTAGTTATGGACCCTTTCCTAGTCTCCAGGTTAGTTATGGACCCTGTCCTAGTCCCCGGGTTAGTTATGGACCCTGTCCTAGTCCCCAGGTTAGTTATGGACCCTGTCCTAGTCCCCAGG
Source organism: Oncorhynchus mykiss (assembly GCF_013265735.2). Taxonomy (NCBI): domain Eukaryota; kingdom Metazoa; phylum Chordata; class Actinopteri; order Salmoniformes; family Salmonidae; genus Oncorhynchus; species Oncorhynchus mykiss. The sequence goes on along the minus strand of NC_048571.1, from coordinate 5,048,996 downwards.
TTAGTTATGGACCCTGTACTAGTCCCCAGGTTAGTTATGGACCCTGTACTAGTCCCCAGGTTAGTTATGGTGGAAGTGAAGGGAACTGGCCTGGAGCTGGGTTTGGGAGTTGGGCTACATGTTAACTAGTTGGGCTACAGTTTGTCGGTGTATATAGGCAAATTCTAAGGTTGTTAGTGGTTGGGTAGATGAGTTTGCTTTAGTGTTTTCTTCAGGTTTGTAGTGAGGCCCAAACTTCCTGTCTCACTCTAGAACCTGAAATATGAATTCAATTACTGGTAATGTACAGTAACTCACTTCTGAATGAAACATATCTCCCTCTATAGCGTACCAGAATGCTCTGCAGCTGGGTCAGGACCCGGCCAATGACTGCCCAGACCGCCAGCGCACGGTGAGGATCATCGTCCAGAAGAGAGGCTCCAACGAGGCCATACTGGGCACAGAGTACCGGGAACGCAAGATCTCCGTCCAGAACAGTGAGTCTAGACAGCCTTGTGTTGCAACATTCCAGTAACTTCCCCTAAATCCCCCAGTTTGATAGAAATCCTGGTGGGAGAATTCCAAATTCCCTGCTTAAATCCCTCCTGATACCGGAAGTCATCCAACCTGGGCATTTCTGGAAAACCTGGGATTTTTAGGAACGTTACTGGAATTCTGTAACTTTAATCCAGTCACAATGTCACACCTGCGTTAACTAATCCAAATAGTGGTGGAATACAACAACAATGTGAAATGACTGGAGGTTCCCAGAAGAATGGATTGAGAAACAACGTGTGAATGTGTGCTGTTTGTTGCTAAGCTGACATGTTTTGACGTTGTTGGGCCTGTCTTCCCCCACAGAGGCTGACCTGGTGATCAATGAGATCATGTGGTGGGACAACGGAGTTTACTACTGTTCTGTGGAAGCCACGGGAGACACCAGCGGCGGCTTGGATGGCGTGATCCAACTCATGGTCTACAGTAGGTTGACCACGACCACAGCTATGACCACAACCTGGGCCGTGTTCATAAAGCGTCTCTGAGTCAGAGTGCTGATCTAGGATCAGGTCCTTCCTGTCCATGTCATCTGATTCGTTAAGATGTCTTTCCTGTCCATGTCATCTGATTCGTTAAGATGTCTTTCCTGTCCATGTCATCTGATTCGTTAAGAGGTCCTTCCTGTCCATGTCTTCTGATTCGTTAAGAGGTCCTTCCTGTCCATGTCATCTGATTCGTTAAGAGGTCCTTCCTGTCCATGTCATCTGATTCGTTAAGATGTCTTTCCTGTCCATGTCATCTGATTCGTTAAGATGTCTTTCCTGTCTATGTCATCTGATTCGTTAACTTCTTACGGCTGAAATCCCGTTAACGGGATCGATTTGACAACAGCCAGTGAAAGTGCAGGGCGCCAAATTCAAACAACAGAAATCTCATAATACTTGAATGTTTGAGGAATTTTAAATATCTTCTTATGGCTGTTGGCAGTATTGAGTAGCTTGGATGAATAAGGTGCCCAGAGGTGCCCAGAGTAAACTGCCTGCTACTCAGGCCCAGTTGCTAATATATGCATATTATTAGTATATTTGGATATAATATAAAACACTCTGAAGTTTCTAAAACTGTTTGAATGATGTGTGAGTATAACAGAACTCATATGGCAGGCAAAAACCTGCGAAAAAATCCAACCAGGAAGTGGGAAATCTGAGGTTTGTAGATTTTCAAGTATATGCCTATCCAAGATAGTGTAAATTTGGTCCGATTGCACTTCCTAAGTCTTGGGGATGAGGTAGTTGGGTGTGCTATTTACAGATGGGCTGTGTACAGGTACAGTGATCGATCGGTAAGCTGCTCTGACAGCTGATGCTTAAAGTTAGAGAGTGAGATATAAGTCTCCAGCTTCAGTGATTTTTGAAATTCATTCCAGTCATTGGCAGCAGAAAACTGGAAGGAAAGGAGGCCAAAGTAGATGTTGGCTTTGGGGATGACCAGTGAAATATACCTGCTGGAGCGTGTGCTACGGGTGGGCGTTGCTATGGTGACCAGTGAGCTGAGATAAGGCGGGGCTTTACCTAGCAAAGACTTATAGATGACCTGGAGCCAGTGGGTTAGGCAACGAATATGTAGCGAGGGCCAGCCAACGAGGGCATTCAGGTTTCAGTGGTGGGTAGTATATGAGGCTTTGTTGACAAAACGGATGGCACTGTGATAGACTGCACCTAGTTTGCTGAGTAGAGTTGGAGGCTAATTTGTAAATGGCATCGCCGAAGTCAAGGATCGGTAGGATAGTCAGTTTTACGAGGGTATGTTTGGCAGCATGAGTGAAGGATGCTTTGTTGCGAAATAGGAAGCCGATTCTAGATTTAATTTTGGATTGGAGATGCTTAATGTGAGTCTGGAAGGAGAGTTTACAGTCTAACCAGACACCTAGGTATTTGTAGTTGTCCACATATTCTAAGTCAGAACCATCCAGAGTAGTGATGCTAGACGGGGGTGCAGGCAGCAATCAGTTGAAGAGCATGCATTTAGTTTTACTAGCATTTAAAAGCAGTTGGAGGCCACGGAAGGAGTGTTGTATGGCATTGAAGCTTGTTTGGAGGTTTGTTAACACAGTGTCCAAAGAAAGGGTAGATGTATACCGAATGGTGTCATCTGCGTAGAGGTGGATCAGAGAATCACCAGCAGCAAGAGCGACATCATTGATGTTTACAGAGAAAAGACTATGCCCGAGAATTTAACCCTGAGGCACCCCAGAGGTCCGGACAGCAGGTCCTCCGATTTGACACACTGAACTCTATCCGAGAAGTAGTTGGTGAACCAGGCGAGGCAATCATTTGAGAAACCAAGGCTTATTGAGTCTGCCGATAAGAATGCGATGATTGACAGTTGAAAGCCTTGGCCAGGTCGATGGATACGGCTGTACAGTATTGTCTTTTGTCGATTGTGGTTATGATATCGTTTAGCACCTCAAGCGTGGCTGAGGTGCACCCGTGACCAGCTCGGAAACCAGATGGCATAGTGGAGAAGGTACGGTGGGATTCAAAATAGTCGGTGATCTGTTTGTTAACTTGGCTTTCGGAGATTTGAGAAAGGCAGGGCAGGATGAAGCTAGGTCTATAACAGTTTGGGTCTAGAGTGTCTCCCCCTTTGAAGAGGGGGATGACCGTGGCAGCTTTCCAATCTTTGGGGATCTCAGACGATACAAAAGAGAGGTTGAACAGGCTAGTAATAAGGGTTGCAACAATTTTGGCGGATCATTTTAGAAAGAGAGGGTCCAGATTGTCTAGTCCTGCTGATTTGTAGGGGTCCAGATTTTTCAGCTCTTTCAGAACATCAGCTGTCTGGATTTGGGTGAAGGAGAAGTGGGGAGGGGGGCTTGGGAAAGTTTCTGCGGGGGGTACAGAGCTGTTGGCTGGGGTAGGGTTTGCCAGGTGGAAAGCATGGCCAGCTGTAGAAAAATGCTTATTGAAATGATCGATTATCACAGATTTATGTTTTCATGTCATCTTATTCATTAGGAGAAGCCATAGCTTATATCAGCACTAGTCCTACTGTGAAGCACTTTGTAAATACGGACCCTGGTGGGAATGGACTCTAAATGAAGTGACATGGGTATAAGTGCATGTCTGTTTCCTGACCTAGTAAGTATCATCTGATGTAATGATTTCCTGTGTTGTTGTCTCCAGACTGGCTGACGGTGCTGTTCATAGTGATTGGAGCTCTGCTCCTCATCCTGCTCTTCTGTATCTGCTGCTGCCAGTGTTGTCCTCAGAGGTGCTGCTGCTATGTCCGCTGCCCCTGCTGCCCACAGACCTGCTGCTGTCCTGAGAAAGGTAGGGAAGGGCCTCTGTCTGTCCCTGCTGTCCCTGCTGCCCACAGACCTGCTGCTGTCCTGAGAAAGGTAGGGAAGGGCCTCTCTGTCTGTCCCTGCTGCCCACAGACCTGCTGTCCTGAGAAAGGTAGGGAAGGGCCTCTCTCTGTCCCTGCTGCCCACAGACCTGCTGCTGTCCTGAGAAAGATAGGGAAGGGCCTCTGTCTGTCCCTGCTGCCCACAGACCTGCTGTCCTGAGAAAGATAGGGAAGGGCCTCTCTTCTCTCTTTCTCACACACTTAGGCTCCATCTCACCTCTTCCTCTGTGTCTCTCTCTCTCTCCAGCGGTGATGCAGCACAGGATGATGAAGGATGCCCAGAGGGCCATGGGTCCATGGATGGGAGGTCAGCCCATCTACAGCCCCATGAGCCACGGATCCTCACAGATGAACCCTCTGCTGTATGCAGGTTAGTACCCCACACACACACACACACACACACACACACACACACACACACACACAGCAGAGCTATGCTTCTGATCTTCTAAATGTGTTTTAAACAAATCCATATTTGTCACTTATCATGGTTTTCTCTGTCCCATCAGGCTCCCAATCAGGGAAGAGCATCGCCATGGCCCCCATGCCCCTACCCCCTCCCCCATCTGGCTACAACATGCCCCCCAGTGTCCACGCTGCCAGCATCTACGGCAACCAACATCCCGGCAACAAGCAGATGCTGGACTACCTGGAGAGCCAGGTGAGGGGCATGGATGGGACCAGCCCCATGATGCAGCCCCAACCCCACCACCAGCAGCTCCAGATGATACCCCCTCCCCTTCAGCACATGATGCCCCAGCACGTCCCCTTCTCAGCGGGTCCTCCCAGCATGCTCTCTGGCCTGGACGACGGGGCCGTGGAGTACCGGGGGATCATCCAGATGCCTCCCATCGTAGAGCAGCCTGGACGAGGAGGTCGGAGAGGGGGCCAGCCGCCGCTTGCTCCTAAAACACGTCCACCCAGCTCCAGAGGAAGCAGCCGCAGCGAGAGTCGCTTCACCAGTCACCGTGACGACCGCAGCGAAGCCAGCGGGAGCCGTTACCCGTCGCCGTCAAGGAGCCGTGGCATGCCAAGGAGCTACAGTGAAGACTTTCTAGACGGGGAGAGCCGGGGGGCGCGGGGTCGACTGGGTTCACGTGACGACCTCAGCGACAGGGTCCCTCGATCCCGCTCCAGAGACGACCTGTTCGAGGAGCAGCGTCGCGCCCCGCCTCCCAGCAACTACTCCCGCTCCCGCAGAGGGTCGTTCAGTTCAGATGAGGATGAAAACAGCAGGAGAGGAGAGGGCAGAGGTCACCGGAGAGGAGGAGGAGGAGAGATGTATTCAGACATTCCGCCCAGCTATTCTGAATACGAGCCGGGACAGAAACCACCAAGGAGGAATGAGCGTTACTCTGTTAAAACTCTGCTTTAGTTAGTACACTGAATACACACTCCTAAACACAAACCACACACACACACAAACCACACACACACACACACTCACACAACCCCTTCAAAAACATTTACCATCTGACAATGGCATTTGATCCATGCCTTCAATTACACATAATCATATAATCACGCAGATATGAAAGAATCACTCACAAAGACACACTGGTGCACACTACTTGGTTTCGTCACTTCTTCCATTCAGGGAGCCTTTAATTAATCTGTCCCGCTACAGGGCAAGAGTTCTGGCAGGGGCACTGTGGTCATCTGATCTGGGCTCTCACTGGCTACCTCTCCTCTCCTTCTGCTGAATGGCATTACAACAGCCCCCTCTGCTGGTTGAACGCTCTCAGTGCAGATAAGTGCCCAATCTTAACAATCTGTTGTGCAAACAAAAGCTGTGTGTACAGTACAGTAGTCAGCCAGTGAGTCAGCCCTCAACAGTAGATGAGCAGTTTGAAAGGCTCAGCAATGGGAAATCAGAGACTGTAGAAAGAGCTGAGGTTGGGCAATTTTGCAGAGCTAAACAACTGTCTCAGGTCACACTGTCATGTCCTCCTCCACCCTCTATCTCCTCATATTGTGCTATTCTAATTAGAGGTTGACCGATTATGGTTTTTCAACACCGATACCGATTATTGGAGGACCAAAAAAAGACGATACCGATTAATCGGCCAACTTTTATTATTTTTTTTTTTATTATTTAAAATTTTTAAAAGTTATTTATTTGTAATAATGACAATTACAACAATACTGAATGAACACTTTAACTTAATATAATACATCAATAAAAATCAATTTAGCCTCAAATAAATAATGAAACATGTTCAATTTGGTTTAAATAATGCAAAAACAAAGTGTTGGAGAAGAAAGTAAAAGTGCAATATGTGCCATGTGAAAAAGCTAACGTTTAAGTTCCTTGCTCAGAACATGAGAACATATGAAAGCTGGTGGTTTCTTTTAACATGAGACTTCAATATTCCAAGGTAAGAGGTTTTAGGTTGTAGTTAATACAGTATTTATAGGACTATTTCTCTATACCATTTGTATTTCATATACCTTTGACTATTGGATGTTCTTATAGGCACTATATATTGCCAGTGTAACAGTATAGCTTCCGTCCCTCTCCTCGTCCCTACCTGGGCTCGAACCAGGAACACATTGACAACAGCCACACTCGAAGCAGCGTTACCCATCGCTCCACAAAAGCCGCGGCTCTTGCGAGGCAAGGGGAATAACTACTCCAAGTCTCAGAGCGAGTGACGTTTGAAACACTATTAGCGCGCACCCCGCTAACTAGCTAGCCATTTCACATCGGTTACACCAGCCATTAGGCTGATAGGCTTAAAGTCATAAACAGCGCAGTGCTTGCGAAGAGCTGCTGGCAAAACGCACGAAAGTGCTGTTTGAATTAATGCTTACGAGCCTGCTGCTGCCTACCATCGCTCAGTCAGACTACTCTATCAAATCAGACTTAATTACAACATAACACACAGAAATACGAGCCTTTGGTCATTAATATGGTTGAATCCAGAAACTATCATTTCGAAAACAAAACATTTATTATTTCAGTGAAATACGGAACCGTTCGGTATTTTATCTAACTGGTGGCATCCATGAGTCTAAATATTCCTGTTACATTGCACAACCTTCAATGTTATGTCATAATTACATAAAATTCTGGCAAATTAGTTCGCAACGAGCCAGGCAGCCCAAACTGTTGCATATACCCTGACTCCGCTTGCAATGAACGCAAGAGAAGTGACACAATTTCACCTGGTTAATATTGCCTGCTAACCTGGATTTCTTTTAGCTAAATATGCAGGTTTAAAAATATATACTTCTGTGTTCTGATTTTAAGATAGACATTGGTGTTTATGGTTAGGTACAGTCGTCCAACGATTGTGCTTTTTTCGCAAATGCACTTTTGTTAAATCATCCCCCAGCGTTGCATCGATTATATGCAACCTAGGACACGCTAGATAAACTAGTAATATCATCAACCGTGTGTAGTTAACTAGTGATTATGATTGATTTTTTATAAGATAAGTTTAATGCTAGCTAGCAACTTACCTTGGCTTCTACTGCATTCGCGTAACAGGCAGGCTCCTCGTGGAGTGCACTGAGAGGCAGGTGGTTAGAGCGTCGGACTAGTTAACGGTATGGTTGCAAGATTGGATCCCCCGAGCTGACAAGGTGAAAATCTGTCGTTCTGCCCCTGAACAAGGTAATTAACCCATCGTTCCTAGGCCATCATGACTTGCCTAGTTAAATAAAGGTATAAAAAATACATTTAAATCGGCAAAATCGTCGCCCAAAAATACAGATTTCCGATTGTTATGAAAACTTGAAATCGGCCCTAATTAATCGGCCATTCTGATTAATCGGTCAACCTCTAATTCTAATGGGGAAAGAGCGGGATGAATGACAACATATGAAAGAGATGAAGTTTGGCAATTATGTAGAACTAAGCAATTGTCTTTGGTCATCGGCCATGTTGTCCTCCTCCTTCACCTTCGCCCTCTTGTTTTCCTCCATCCGCCTTACATCTCTCCATCTTGTATTATCCTAACGGGGAAAGAAAGGACTAAACGAGAGAAATGAATGACTACATATGAAAGACGTAGAAAGCGCGAATGATAGCTGGCGGCGTGCAATTCGACATGTCGATCTGATTTTCCAGATTCTAGAACTCTAGAACTAGGACTCTAGAACGTTTACAGTTTCTTTAACGTTTTTGAAGGTACTACACACACCATTTTATTTGTATCATTGCCATAACATTAACAGATGAGAATAATACATAATATGCCTTATTTAATTGTTTGTCAAAAGTAAACCAGAAAACAAAATGTGTTTCCTGTTTGTTTTTAGCCATAGCCTATGTAGGCTTGTACTCCATGATCACTCAGGTCCCTTTTCTACATGTTGTACATGTAAATAGTTTTGAACTGTGTGCTCTGTCTGGACATCTTGACTTGTGAATATTCAGTTATGTATGTATCGATATGGCTCAGGATATTTAAAATGTGAGAAAAATGAGCAAAAACGATGTGCTGTTACGTGAAGTTGCTGAAGTTTGCTTGGGGACTTATCCTATTAGAGAAAGCAAAACCACCACCATCTCCTCAGGGTGAACTAGGCTTTGATGTGAAGATCACAGCTGTATGATTTGATGTCTCTGGATAGAAAATGGTGTTGGTGTAAGTTACTCCCTCTTAGGGACAATGAAGGAAATGTTTTCAATAAAGTTATTTTATAGATACCTTTTGTGTACAGGTGTCTTCTTCACCCAACTGGTTTCCATTTCAAACATGCTGGAGGCAAATGACACTCACACACTGACACCCAACAGGCTGGCCTATAGGACACACAGACACTAGGAAGCTCCTCCATTGTCCAGTAAGTTACACAGACAGTGAATGCCTGCTTCAGACCTATATATGATCACCTTTGTGTTGTGATCAGATTAGCTCAAGGCAAGGTAAAGACAAATTGGCAGAATTGATTTGTCAAATTACATTCAGGGTCAAAGGCCATCCATATAAGATGTGTGCCATGGGATGTCATACTCGCTTGTGATTAATTTATTCAATATAACAAAGTTAGCAGGAATTAAATGCATATTTTTTTATTTAACATTTACCCTGTGTTGAAAATGTTAACTTGAAAAGCCACTGCTTTGCAAGAGGATTGTACAATTTGTGTAAATATTCGTCACCAAATTCGTGTGCGGCTGCGTGGCTGAAGAACACGTCGCATGAATGATGACGTTTTGGCAAAACAGGCATCGCTTTGCCACGTCGGTCTCTGTGTGCTACTAGTGACTGTAGCTAGCTACTGTTGCACTGCAAACAGACTCGTTTTTAACCGTATGTTTGTTGTTGGAGGTAAACCGATATAACGTCCTGTGTGTTTATAAGTAGCACACAACCCCCGTCCCCGCTAAAACCTATGAATATATTCCCTTTTAAGACGAGAGAAATGTTCGCTCCTGTCTCGGCTTGTCAACCCACAATTGACTGATGCATCCGTGTCCATACCATCCGCTTTTTGTCAATGTTGTGTGAGTATTCTGTTTAATTCCTGCACGAGTAGCTAATTAGCTAGCTGTTTTTGTATACGATGCATACTATTAAACATAATATACCTAGGCTAGCTAACTTCCCCCATTTGAAATGATGAATCCTGTGCATTGTCTCGTGTCTCTATAATAACAAATAACAGTTCGATCATGTCCAATAACACACAAAAACTAGCTAGCACCGTTCGTTAAGTAGCTTGACAATGTTACTGAAAATATCTAGCTAGCTACAAATTGCTTATACATATCTAGTTAAATGTGTAGTAAGTACAATATGTGTTTAGCTAGCTAACTTTAGCTACGTGTCTTGAAAATACAACTTTTCAACTTCTATGAGAATGTTTCATCTTCTTGAATGTTATAAAGTAGTTAGAAATTCGATGTTCTGCCATTTGGGAATATTGCACTCTCAATACAAGTGTCAGACTTGTGTAACAGTTGCCTATAATATTGTAACAGCTTCTATCAGCCACAGTTTACCACGAACTGTCATAAAGCCGTTACTTTATTGCGCATGCCTTCTGATCTGATTTCCGCATTTTGCAAAGTTGAAAAACTGCAGTTTCGATACAACACTACATACAGTACAGTCATGCTTAAGAAAGTGTTGCCTGAGAACAGTAGCTAGCTATGTTTGCAGATAGGCTACTCTGATCTGATGCGAGCATGGCTAAAGGGGATGTTTCTAAAGCCGTTATCACTCATCATCACCAGCAACATTAGTACATGGAAGGACAGCCTAGCTAGTCTAAGTTGACTGGCACCTTTGCATCCCTTCCCTGCTCCTCCAGTAGTCAAGGTTGTAGTGTACTGGACTAGCCAGCTACCTTTGTTTTGTGGTTGTGGGCATTGTCTCTCTCCCTAACTCCTTTCTGTTCAGTCTCCCTTAATGGAATGGCTGTGTGTGTGGATTGTTCCAGCAAACTATACATTAGCCTATGTACAGGCACTAGGAAGCTCCTCAATTACACACACACACACACACACACAGAGACAAAGGTAATTGCGATAACCTGGTTTGCTTATCTCTTGTTCTATAACCGTGGCATCTACAGTAGCTATGGTTGTTGTCTCTCACCTGGCTGCCATTGTAAAGTGTGTTTGGTGACTGTGTGCTTGTACATGCATTTGATGCCTGTCTGACTGTGTGTGTTGCCTGTCTGTCTGTGTGTGATGCCTCTCTGTCTGTCTGTCTGACTGTGTGTGATGCCTTGTCTGTCTGTCTGTCTGTCTCTGTGTGTCTGTGTCTAATGCCTGTCTAATGCCTGTCTGTCTGTGTGTGATGCCTGTCTGTCTGTGTGTGATGCCTGTCTGTGTGTGATGCCTGTCTGTCTGTGTGTGATGCCTGTCTGTCTGTGTGTGATGCCTGTCTGTCTGTGTGATGCCTGTCTGTCTGTGTGTGATGCCTGTCTGTCTGTGTGTGATGCCTGTCTGTCTGTGTGATGCCTGTCTGTCTGTGTGTGATGCCTGTCTGTCTGTGTGTGATGCCTGTCTGTGTGTGTGTGATGTTTCCCTGTCTTTCTGTCTGTCTGTGTGATGCCTGTCTGTCTGTCTGTCTGTGTGTCTGCGTGATGCCTGTCTGTCTGTGTCTGTGATGCCTGTTTGTCTGTCTCTGTGTCTAATGCCTGTCTGTCTGACTGTGTGTGATGCCTTGTCTGTCTGTCTGTCTCTGGGTATCTGTGTCTGATGCCTGTCTCTGTCTGTCTGTGATGCCTTGTCTGTCTGTGTGTCTCTGTGTTGATGTCTGTGATCAGTCTGAGGATGTCGTCTTATGTAAAGTTGCATGACCCTGGGTGCTTGACTGTGGTGATGTTGTCCTACCAGTAACCCAGGACCTATTCACCCACCTCTGTTCTATTGACTCTGACCTAGTCTTGCCTTGTCTTGTCACCATCTTCCCCAGGGCTGCGTTCAGTAGGACACCATGTTCTGGAAAGTTTAGACAGAAATACATTGTTTATCCTACGTCATATCATCCTACGTGCCTCTCCGATGAGAAGAGTAGCGACTCATTCATGGCATGTTTTTTCAGGAGACGTCTATCTGCAACGGGTGTGTGTACACATTCTGTCCTCTATTGGGACTGTTCTTTATTGCACCTGGGTTGTGTTCATTAGAGCACACACTATAACAAAATGGGTTGCAATGTGCACAAGTTCAGATGGTATTCTACCTCCCTGTTTGACTCTGTTTTCTAACGTGTTGTGCCTAATGAACATGACCCTGACGTTGTTTTCTCTCTCTGTCCGTCTCTCCAGTGGCCTGGCTGTGTTGGGCCGGGCTGTGAGGTGGTGCTGGTCTCTGGGTCTAGGTGGAGAGGCAGTAGCAGGGGGTGTTGAGGTGGTGCCTGGCCATGCCCGGGGGCCGCAGGGGGCCAAGTAGACAACAGCTGAGCCGCTCTGCTCTGCCCTCCCTGCAGACTCTGGTGGGGGGCAGCCTCGGCAACGGACTCAGAAACAGGTTAGGATACGAACACAGATATTGTCGACACCCCTAACACACACACACACAGATGGGGTAAAGTAGTGTACTACAACAAGCAGACCTAACCCTCCTACCCCACCAAACACAAACAGGCCTACATGATTTATTGAGCCAAGCCTAATGGGAAGTTAAATGTGTAGTTCTAGGCTATTTGATCACACCTTCTGTTTTTAAAATGTTACTGTCTGTATCTACCATGAGACGGCTTCTTCCTTCCCGTCCTGACTGTGATTTAACATTCAAACATAATTAGTGTTAGTCCTGTAGATGATTGGTGTGAGTGAGGGGGGTGGAGTCAGATTATTAATACCACACCTCCTCTGAGGAGGAAGGTATGCCAGCTCAGATCAACACCGATGAGGAAGAGGCATCGAGATCATTTCACTTCTATTGTTCTGGGAGCAGTCTGGCGGACTCGTTCTCCAGGGAGCAGCCTGGGGGACTCGTTCTCCAGGGAGCAGTCTGGCGGACTCGTTCTCCAGGGAGCAGTCTGGCGGACTCGTTCTCCAGGGAGCAGTCTGGCGGACTCGTTCTCCAGGGAGCAGTCTGGCGGACTCGTTCTCCAGGGAGCAGTCTGGCGGACTCGTTCTCCAGGGAGCAGTCTGGCGGACTCGTTCTCCAGGGAGCAGTCTGGGGGACTCGTTCTCCAGGGAGCAGTCTGGGGGACTCGTTCTCCAGGGAGCAGTCTGGCGGACTCGTTCTCCAGGGAGCAGTCTGGCGGACTCGTTCTCCAGGGAGCAGTCTGGGGGACTCGTTCTCCAGGGAGCAGTCTGGCGGACTCGTTCTCCAGGGAGCAGTCTGGGGGACTCGTTCTCCAGGGAGCAGTCTGGCGGACTCGTTCTCCAGGGAGCAGTCTGGCGGACTCGTTCTCCAGGGAGCAGTCTGGCGGACTCGTTCTCCAGGGAGCAGTCTGGCGGACTCGTTCTCCAGGGAGCAGTCTGGGGGACTCGTTCTCAAGGGAGCAGTCTGGCGGACTCGTTCTCCAGGGAGCAGTCTGGCGGACTCGTTCTCCAGGGAGCAGTCTGGCGGACTCGTTCTCCAGGGAGCAGTCTGGCGGACTCGTTCTCCAGGGAGCAGTCTGGCGGACTCGTTCTCCAGGGAGTGGTTGTCCGGCGGACTCAGATGCTCAGCACACTAACACTCAAGCTCAAGGCTACTCCAGAACCACAACACACCAGTAACCCCAGCTTCTCTCTATGCCCCCCTCCCTCCAGAACCACAACACACCAGTAACCCCAGCTTCTCTCTATGCCCCCCTCCCTCCAGGAGCAGTAACTGTGTGGGTCTCTCTGCCCCGCCCCTCTCGGCCCTCATCACGCCGGAACCCGTCCGTCACTACCGGATCCCTGACCTCCCATTGGACAGCAGCCTGCTGTTTGAGTTCCTGCTCTTCCTCTACCTGCTGGTGGCGCTGTTTGTTCAGTATATTAATATCTACAGGACTGTGTGGTGGTACCCTTATAGTCACCCTGCTGCCTCCACCTCTCTGGTGAGTAGTAGTGAACACACACACACAGATAACCTACAACTCTGGTGAGTAGTAGTGAACACACACACAGAGATAACCTACAACTCTGGTGAGTAGTAGTGAACACACACACAGAGATAACCTACAACTCTGGTGAGTAGTAGTGAACACACACACAGAGATAACCTACAACTCTGGTGAGTAGTAGTGAACACACACACAGAGATAACCTACAACTCTGGTGAGTAGTAGTGAACACACACACAGAGATAACCTACAACTCTGGTGAGTAGTAGTGAACACACCTTCAGTCCATTTGTTGTCTCCTCTCTGCAGAACTTCCATCTGATGGACTACCACCTGGCTATCTTCATCACAGTGATGCTGGCCAGGAGACTGGTGTGGACTATAGTGTCAGAGGTATCTCTCTCTACCTCTCTACCTCTCTCTCGTGTTATCTCTATCTCTTTCTACCTCTCATCTTCTCTCTCTCTCCATCTATCTCTTTCTACCTCATCTTCTCTCTCTCTACCCCTCTCTCTCTTTATCTCTCTCTCTTTCTACCTCTCTCTCTCTTTATCTCTCTCTCTTTCTCTCTTTCTTCCTCTACCTCTCTCTCTCTTTCTACCTCTCTCTATTTCTACCTCTCTCTCTTTCTACCTCTCTCTCCCTTCCTCAACTTTATCTGCCTATTCATCAGCTGTTTCTAAACTGGTTGCATCATGTTTGTGGTGTAGTAGTGGGGATGGGAATGAACTTGTTTCTAGTATTTAGGCCTACGCTGATCCTCCTGGTTGCATCATGTTTGTGGTGTAGTAGTGGGGATGGGAATGAACTTGTTTCTAGTATTTAGGCCTACGCTGATCCTCCTGGTTGCATCATGTTTGTGGTGTAGTAGTGGGGATGGGAATGAACTTGTTTCTAGTATTTAGGCCTACGCTGATCCTCCTAGTTGCATCGTTCGTGTGTGACTGGCTTAGTATTGTTGTGTCTGGACTCTGGCCAGGGTTGTGTGTGTTTGACTGACTTGTGCTTTATATTGAGGATTGTGGTCTTGTTATGTCCAAGTTAAGAGCTTAGTGTGTAGCAATGCATTGTGGTTGATTGTGCTGTCTGTCGGTGGATCGTGTTTGTATAACCTCTAACCTGTGCGTGTGTTTCTCTGTCTGTCTCCCCCCCCCCCCCCCCCCACCAGGCGTCTCAGACCAGTCCATGTTCCTTGGTACGGTACGTGGTTCTGATCGCAGCACGGCTCAGCCTCCTCACTCTGTGTGGCTGGGTTCTCTGTTGGACCCTGGTCAACCTGTTCAAGAACCACTCGGTGCTCAACCTGCTCTTCCTTGGATACCCGTGAGTGTCTGTGTTCAGAGAGCGGAGCTACCAGAGGTTTCAGACTAGTTACTGTAGGACAGCAGCTCTACAGTTGATGTGTCAGTACAGCTCTGTAGATGGTAGTCTGGTCTGGTGGTTTGATTCAGAGATGGTGTGTGTACTGGGAAGTAGTGTGTTTTATTGTTCTCCATTATCTAGTTGATCACAGTGTCATATTCTCCATTATCTAGTTGATCAGTGTCATATTCACCATTATCTAGTTGATCACAGTGTCATATTCACCATTATCTAGTTGATCAGTGTCATATTCTCCATTGTCTAGTTGATCACAGTGTCATATTCACCATTATCTAGTTGATCAGTGTCATATTCACCATTATCTAGTTGATCACAGTGTCATATTCTCCATTATCTAGTTGATCAGTGTCATATTCACCATTATCTAGTTGATCACAGTGTCATATTCACCATTGTCTAGTTGATCACAGTGTCATATTCACCATTATCTAGTTGATCACAGTGTCATATTCACCATTATCTAGTTGATCACAGTGTCATATTCACCATTATCTAGTTGATCAGTGTCATATTCACCATTATCTAGTTGATCAGTGTCATATTCACCATTATCTAGTTGATCAGTGTCATATTCACCATTATCTAGTTGATCAGTGTCATATTCTCCATTGTCTAGTTGATCACAGTGTCATATTCTCCATTGTCTAGTTGATCACAGTGTCATATTCACCATTATCTAGTTGATCAGTGTCATATTCTCCATTGTCTAGTTGATCAGTGTCATATTCTCCATTATCTAGTTGATCAGTGTCATATTCTCCATTATCTAGTTGATCAGTGTCATATTCTCCATTATCTTGTTGATCACAGTGTCATATTCTCCATTGTCTAGTTGATCACAGTGTCATATTCTCCATTATCTAGTTGATCACAGTGTCATATTCTCCATTATCTAGTTGATCACAGTGTCATATTCTCCATTATCTAGTTGATCACAGTGTCATATTCTCCATTATCTAGTTGATCACAGTGTCATATTCTCCATTATCTAGTTGATCACAGTGTCATATTCTCCATTATCTAGTTGATCAGTGTCATATTCTCCATAATCTAGTTGATCACAGTGTCATATTCACCATTGTCTAGTTGATCAGTGTCATATTCTCCATTATCTAGTTGATCACAGTGTCATATTCTCCATTGTCTAGTTGATCACAGTGTCATATTCTCCATTGTCTAGTTGATCAGTGTCATATTCTCCATTATCTAGTTGATCACAGTGTCATATTCTCCATTGTCTAGTTGATCAGTGTCATATTCTCCATTGTCTAGTTGATCAGTGTCATATTCTCCATTATCTAGTTGATCACAGTGTCATATTCTCCATTATCTAGTTGATCAGTGTCATATTCTCCATTATCTAGTTGATCAGTGTCATATTCTCCATTATCTAGTTGATCAGTGTCATATTATCCATTATCTAGTTGATCAGTGTCATATTCTTATTTCCCGTTGTCCTCTCTCTCTTTCTCTCTCCTCTCTCTTTCATTTTTCTCTTTCGCTCTCTCCTTTTCTCTCTCTCTTTCATCCCTGTCTCTCTGTACAACAGGTTTGGGGTGTATGTTCCCCTGTGTTGCTTCCATCAGGAGAGTAGGGCCCAGCCAGTGCCTTCAGACTGTGGTTACTCAGACCAGGACCTGTCCCATGGGCCCTTCTTCAGGTAAACATAAACACACTCACTCCCCTTATTCAGGTAAACACTCATAAACACACACACTCCCCTTATTCAGGTAAACATAAACACACACACTCCCTTATTCAGGTAAACACTCATAAACACACTCACTCCCCTTATTCAGGTAAACAAATAAACACACACACTCCCCTTATTCAGGTAAACAAATAAACACACACTCTCCCCTTATTCAGGTAAACAAATAAACACACACACTCCCCTTATTCAGGTAAACAAATAAACACACACACTCCCCTTAGTCAGGTAAACAAATAAACACACACTATCCCCTTATTCAGGTAAACATAAACACACACTATCCCCTTATTCAGGTAAACACTCATAAACACACTCACTCCCCTTATTCAGGTAAACATAAACACACTCACTCCCCTTATTCAGGTAAACATAAACACACACTCACTCCCCTTATTCAGGTAAACACTCATAAACACACTCACTCCCCTTATTCAGGTAAACATAAACACACTCACTCCCCTTATTCAGGTAAACATAAACACACACTCACTCCCCTTATTCAGGTAAACATAAACACACACACACTCCCCTTATTCAGGTAAACATAAACACACACACTCCCCTTATTCAGGTAAACATAAACACACACACTCCCCTTATTCAGGTAAACATAAACACACACACTCCCCTTATTCAGCTAAACAAATGAAACCCCAGACTTCACTGTTGTCTCCCCCAGCCAAACACCCCCTTCTGGTCAGACTGGGGGACAGAACATTGATTTAAAACAAAATGTCAGTTAAAGTTCCCTGTGAAGTGAGTGGAATCAGAGGCAGTCAGGAACTCCTGATTTCTTCTCTCTCACAGCCTGGGACAGATTCCTCTTTGTTTGATTGTGTGAGTTTAGTCCGTGGTCTTTTCAGCTGACACCCCACCTAAAGGGTGGGCATTTTAAAGTACCATGGAGAGTACACTGCAAAGAGACAACAATGTGATATTCCTGTCATGTGACGTTTTCATAAATGCAATAATAGTGTCATTTGGCTTTTGTCTGATCTGTTTTATTTCTGTGTCTGTATTAATAATGACAGTAGGAGCGCTGGGCCCCGTATCCACAAAGAGGCTCAGAGTAGAAAATTGGTCTTAAGTGCTGAGAATAGAGAATCTCCTGCTCTTATGGTTCAGTATACGAGCTATTGATGAAACCTCTAGTCGTAAGAGTCCTACCTAGTTGACAGATCTTTAGGACACCAGCTGTCCTAATCAATTACCAGTTACCAGCAGGCTTCTTCTTTATCAGAACCATTGTTTTAAAACAAGCTTCTTGATAATAGAGAAGGGCAGTGAGTCAGTGGTACTTTATTAGAACCATTGTTTTAAAACAAGCTTCTTGATAATAGAGAAGGGCAGTGAGTCAGTGGTACTTTATCAGAACCATTGTTTTAAAACAAGCTTCTTGATAATAGAGAAGGGCAGTGAGTCAGTGGTACTTTATTAGAACCATTGTTTTAAAACAAGCTTCTTGATAATAGAGAAGGGCAGTGAGTCAGTGGTACTTTATCAGAACCATTGTTTTAAAACAAGCTTCTTGATAATAGAGAAGGGCAGTGAGTCAGTGGTACTTTATCAGAACCATTGTTTTAAAACAAGCTTCTTGATAATAGAGAAGGGCAGTGAGTCAGTGGTACTTTATTAGAACCATTGTTTTAAAACAAGCTTCTTGATAATAGAGAAGGGCAGTGAGTCAGTGGTACTTTATTAGAACCATTGTTTTAAAACAAGCTTCTTGATAATAGAGAAGGGCAGTGAGTCAGTGGTACTTTATTAGAACCATTGTTTTAAAACAAGCTTCTTGATAATAGAGAAGGGCAGTGAGTCAGTGGTACTTTATTAGAACCATTGTTTTAAAACAAACTCCTTGATAATAGAGAAGGGCAGTGAGTCAGTGGTACTTTATTAGAACCATTGTTTTAAAACAAGCTTCTTGATAATAGAGAAGGGCAGTGAGTCAGTGGTACTTTATTAGAACCATTGTTTTAAAACAAGCTTCTTGATAATAGAGAAGGGCAGTGAGTCAGTGGTACTTTATTAGAACCATTGTTTTAAAACAAGCTTCTTGATAATAGAGAAGGGCAGTGAGTCAGTGGTACTTTATTAGAACCATTGTTTTAAAACAAACTCCTTGATAATAGAGAAGGGCAGTGAGTCAGTGGTACCTGCGCCTTAGTCAGGCAATTGCTTTGGAGATGTTGAAAGAATGTTTTGATATTTCTGTATGATAAATCTAGACTTAAATGCAACATTATTTTCAATTGTCATTTTTATTTGTCATTCTCCCCAATTTTGTGGGATCCAATTGGTAGTTAGTCTTGTCTTATCGCTGCAACTACCGTACGGACTCAGGGAGAGGTCGAAGGTCAAGAGCTGTGCGTCCTCCGAAACACAACCCAACCAAGCCGCACTGCTTCTTGACGCAATGCCCGCTTAACCCGGAAGCCAGCTTCACCAATGTGTCGGAGGAAACGCCGTACACCTGGCCACCGTGTCAGCGAGCACTGCGCCCGGCCCGTCACAGGAGTCGCTAGTGCGTGATGGGACAAGGACATCCCTGCTGGTCAAACCCTTCCCTAACCCAGACGACGCTGGGCCAATTGTGCGCCGCCCCATGAGTCTCCCGGTCGCGGCCGGTTGCGACAGAGCCTGGACTCAAACCCAGAATCTCTAGTGGCACAGCGATGTGATGCGATGCACTGCGATGCTGAGCCTTAGACCGCTGCTCCACTCATGAGGCGACGCAGCAGTATCTTTGACAGTGATTTCACACGAGGCCTATTTCACATAATATAATAAATCACATATTTTTATTTGTATTATTTCATTAACCTACATCATGTTACTTCTAGTTATCCCGTTGGAGCACAATATCACATTGTTAAAAAGGTGCCCAAATTGGACATGCCTTTAAGTTGGGCAGTTGAAGGCATGTAGGGCCTATGTTAACTTTTGATTGTGTTCGGGAAAAGAATTATAGACCTTTCAAATGTCGTATGCAACATTATCATACATGATCAGAATGAGTTTTTAAAAAAAATGGTTATGCTTGCCAACATATTCATCCACAGTTAAGAGAAGGAAGTGGTCGTGTCATGTGACAAGGATATCAAACGTTTTATCAATGTTTTAATGTACAGTCACATCCACTGTGGTTGTCTGACACATGCTATTGGGTTCACAGCGAGGGATTATTCTCCATCCACTGTGGTTGTCTGACACATGCTATTGGGTCCAGAGCGAGGGATTATTCTCCATCCACTGTGGTTGTCTGACACATGCTATTGGGTCCAGAGCGAGGGATTATTCTCCATCCACTGTGGTTGTCTGACACATGCTATTGGGTTCAGAGCGAGGGATTATTCTCCATCCACTGTGGTTGTCTGACACATGCTATTGGGTTCACAGCGAGGGATTATTCTCCATCCACTGTGGTTGTCTGACACATGCTATTGGGTTCAGAGCGAGGGATTATTCTCCATCCACTGTGGTTGTCTGACACATGCTATTGGGTTCACAGCGAGGGATTATTCTCCATCCACTGTGGTTGTCTGACACATGCTATTGGGTTCAGAGCGAGGGATTATTCTCCATCCACTGTGGTTGTCTGACACATGCTATTGGGTTCAGAGCGAGGGATTATTCTCCATCCACTGTGGTTGTCTGACACATGCTATTGGGTTCACAGCGATTTGATTATTCTCCATCATTGGATGTTGCCAATTATTTTAATAATTACTTAATGGAAAACTTAGGCAGGAAATGCCAACAACGAACAGTGAGTGAGTCCATCGTATTCATACATAAAAAAACTAATCATATTTTTCTAAGTTATAATTTTGTGAAGTTGGTCTGGGAGAGGTGGAATAATTTGTTATCGATCAATAATGACCAACCTCCTGGCATTGACACCTTAGATGGAACGCTACATAGGAGTGGCTCTAGAGTCGGCTACCATCCCATCTGTCATATCTTTAATCTGAGCCCCGAGGAAAGTCTTTGTCCTCAGGCCTGGAGGGAAGCCAAAGTCATTCCACTACCCAAGAGTGGTAAAGCGGCCTTTACTGGTTCTAACAGCAGACCAATCAGCTGGCTGCCAGCTCTTAGCAAACTGTTGGGGGAATTGTTTTTGGCCAAATACAATGCTGTTTCTCTGTAAACAAATGAACAACAGACTTTCAGCATGCTTATAGAGAAGGGCACTCTATGTACTGCACTGACACAAATGACTGACTGGTTGAAAGAAATTGATATTAAGAAGATTGTGGGAGCTGTACTGTTAGATTTCAGTGCAGCCTTTGATATTAAGAAGATTGTGGGAGCTGTACTGTTATATTTCAGTGCAGCCTCTGATATTATTGACCATAACCTGTTTTTGAGAACTTGTGTGTTGTGGCTTTTCAACCTCTGTCATATCGTGGATTCAGAGCTATCTATCTAACAGAACTCAGAGGGTTTTCTTTAATGGAAGCTTCTCTAATGTCAAACATGTAAATTGTGGTGTACCGCAGGGCAGCTCTCTAGGCCCTCTACTCTTTTCTATTTCTACCAATGACCTGGCACTGGCATTAAACAAAGCATGTGTGTCTATGTATGCTGATGATTCAACCATGTACACATCAGAAACCACAGCTAGTGAAGTCACTGAAACCCTTAACAAATAGTTGCAGTCTGTTTTGGAATGGGTGGCCAGTAATTAACTGGTCCTGAACATCTCTAAAACTAAGAGCTTTGTATTTGGTACAAATCATTCCCTATGTTCTAGACCTAGTTAACCCGCAGCTGGCCCAGAACAAAGCAGAACGTCTTGCTCTTCATTGTAATCAGAGGGATAATATTAAAACTATGCATGCCCTATGCAATTAAACATGAGTGATACCTGGAGACTGAAGAAAAAACTGATCCTAGATCATTATTACTTCTCTCTTCTCCCTCCAGGCCTAAGGACTTCCTAGCATTACTAAGGGAGAACCTGAGAGAGCAGTTTACCACTCCAGGCCACATCCCCCACCACACCTGTCCCCAGCCCCCGTCTCCAGAACTCATCCGCAGCGAGGTGGAGGAACTCCGGAGCGACTTCAACCGTCGCATCAAGGAAGTCCTCTTCAACTCCCTCTTCAGCGCTTACTACGTAGCCTTCCTCCCCCTCTGCTTCGTCAAGGTACAAACCCTAACCCTTACTACGTAGCCTTCCTCCCCCTCTGCTTCGTCAAGGTACAAACCCTAACCCTTACTACATAGCATTCCTCCTCCTCTGCTTCATCAAGGTACGTCACACTTCCTCTCTCTCTCCCTCTCCTTCCTCCACTCTTTCCCTCCCTCTAGCAGGTTGCTGCTTTCCTTCTCCTCCCCTCCCCGTTATCCAAGGAACTGTCAACGCTCCTGGTACTCAACTCCCCTCCCCGTTATCCAAGGAACTGTCAACCCTGCTGGTACTCATCTCCCCTCCCCGTTATCCAAGGAACTGTCAACCCTCCTGGTACTCATCTCCCCTCCCCGTTATCCAAGGAACTGTCAACCCTCCTGGTACTCATCTCCCCTCCCCGTTATCCAAGGAACTGTCAACCCTGCTGGTACTCATCTCCCCTCTCCGTTATCCAAGGAACTGTCAACCCTCCTGGTACTCATCTCCCCTCCCCTCCCAGTTCCTTTGTGTGTTCACAGTTTCCTCCTTCAGTCTCCAGGTATCCTAGGTGCTGTCTCCTGCGTTTGTGTTAAGGCCCCTGAACCCTAAAACGTGGTCTTCTCTCCCCCTCCAGAGTACCCAGTACTATGACATGCGCTGGTCCTGTGAGCACCTGATCATGGTGTGGATCAATGCGTTTGTGATGCTGATGAGCCAGCTGTTACCTCCCAGCTACTGTGACCTGCTGCACCGCTCTGCAGCCCACCTGGGGCGCTGGCAGAAGCTGGAGCACGGCTTCTACAGCAACGCGCCACAGCACGTGTAGGTGGTCCCCACACACACACACATACTTCTACAGCAACGGCCCACAGCACGCTTAGGTGGTTCCCACACACACACACACACACACACACACACATACTTCTACAGCAATGGCCCACAGCACGCTTAGGTGGTCCCCACACACACACACACACATACTTCTACAGCAATGGCCCACAGCACGCTTAGGTGGTCCCCACACACACACACACACATACTTCTACAGCAACGGCCCACAGCACGCTTAGGTGGTCCCCACACACACACACACACACACATACTTCTACAACAACGCCCCGCAACACTTGTGTGTCAGAGCTAGACATATGCAGGATTTTGTTCCAACACATCTGACTCTAATCAACTGTTCTTCAGGACTCTACCAGGTGCGTTAGAGCAGGGATGGAGCGAAGCCCTGCATAAGGAGGCTGTCTCCAGGAAGAGGGTTAGCCACCCTGCTGTCCACCAGACTGTCTAGTCTTCTAGGCAGGGTTCTAGTTGATCTGTCGGCTGTAGGATCAATCTCCACCTCTTCGTTGTGTGTTGCAGGTGGTCTGAGAGTACAGTCTGGCCCCAGGGGGTGTTGGTACGTCACAGTCGTAGCCTGTACAAGGCTGTAGGACCCTACAACGTGGCCCTGCCCTCAGACGTCTCCCACGCTAGGTTTTACGTGAGTCGCTGCCTTTCACTAGACCCTGTAGTCTGTGTGTGTTTATGTACTGCCTTTCACTAGACCCTTTAGTCTGTGTGTGTTTATGTACTGCCTTTCACTAGACCCTGTAGTCTGTGTGTGTTTATGTACTGCCTTTCACTAGACCCTGTAGTCTGTGTGTGTTTATGTACTGCCTTTCACTAGACCCTGTAGTCTGTGTGTGTTTATCTCCTGCCCATGTACTGCCTTTCACTAGACCCTGTAGTCTGTGTGTGTTTATGTACTGCCTTTCACTAGACCCTGTAGTCTGTGTGTGTTTATGTACTGCCTTTCACTAGACCCTGTAGTCTGTGTGTGTTTATGTACTGTCTTTCACTAGACCCTGTAGTCTGTGTGTGTTTATGTACTGTCTTTCACTAGACCCTGTAGTCTGTGTGTGTTTATGTACTGCCTTTCACTAGACCCTGTAGTCTGTGTGTGTTTATATCCTGCCTTTCACTAGACCCTTTAGTCTGTGTGTGTTTATGTACTGCCTTTCACTAGACCCTGTAGTCTGTGTGTTTATGTACTGCCCATGTACTGCCTTTCACTAGACCCTGTAGTCTGTGTGTGTTTATGTACTGCCTTTCACTAGACCCTGTAGTCTGTGTGTGTTTATGTACTGCCTTTCACTAGACCCTGTAGTCTGTGTGTGTTTATGTACTGCCTTTCACTAGACCCTGTAGTCTGTGTGTGTTTATGTACTGCCTTTCACTAGACCCTTTAGTCTGTGTGTGTTTATGTACTGCCTTTCACTAGACCCTGTAGTCTGTGTGTGTTTATGTACTGCCTTTCACTAGACCCTGTAGTCTGTGTGTGTTTATGTACTGTCTTTCACTAGACCCTGTAGTCTGTGTGTGTTGATGTACTGTCTTTCACTAGACCCTTTAGTCTGTGTGTGTTTATGTACTGCCCATGTACTGCCTTTCACTAGACCCTTTAGTGTGTGTGTGTTTATGTACTGCACATGTACTGCCTTTCACTAGACCCTTTAGTCTGTGTGTGTTTATGTACTGCCCATGTACTGCCTTTCACTAGACCCTTTAGTGTGTGTGTGTTTATGTACTGCACATGTACTGCCTTTCACTAGACCCTTTAGTCTGTGTGTGTTTATGTACTGTCCATGTACTGCCTTTCACTAGACCCTGTAGTCTGTGTGTGTTTATGTACTGCCCATGTACTGCCTTTCACTAGACCCTGTAGTCTGTGTGTTTATGTACTGCCCATGTACTGCCTTTCACTAGACCCTGTAGTCTGTGTGTTTATGTACTGCCCATGTACTGCCTTTCACC
This sequence comes from Oncorhynchus mykiss, assembly GCF_013265735.2. NCBI lineage: Eukaryota > Metazoa > Chordata > Actinopteri > Salmoniformes > Salmonidae > Oncorhynchus > Oncorhynchus mykiss. The sequence continues at coordinate 5,024,638 of NC_048571.1, read as the reverse complement.
AGACCCTGTAGTCTGTGTGTGTTTATGTACTGTCCATGTACTGCCTTTCACTAGACCCTGTAGTCTGTGTGTGTTTATGTACTGCCTTTCACTAGACCCTGTAGTCTGTGTGTGTTTATGTACTGCCTTTCACTAGACCCTGTAGTCTGTGTGTGTTTATGTACTGTCTTTCACTAGACCCTTTAGTCTGTGTGTTTATGTACTGCACATGTACTGCCTTTCACTAGACCCTGTAGTCTGTGTGTGTTTATGTACTGCACATGTACTGCCTTTCACTAGACCCTGTAGTCTGTGTGTGTTTATGTACTGCCTTTCACTAGACCCTGTAGTCTGTGTGTGTTTATATCCTGCACATGTACTGCCTTTCACTAGACCCTGTAGTCTGTGTGTGTTTATGTACTGTCTTTCACTAGACCCTTTAGTCTGTGTGTTTATGTACTGCACATGTACTGCCTTTCACTAGACCCTGTAGTCTGTGTGTGTTTATGTACTGCACATGTACTGCCTTTCACTAGACCCTGTAGTCTGTGTGTGTTTATGTACTGCCTTTCACTAGACCCTGTAGTCTGTGTGTGTTTATATCCTGTCCATCTCCTGCCTTGAGATGTCACTTGTATGTACAAGTCTAACTATAGATACATGTTAGTAAATAAATACCAGTTGTGATGTCCCTTTTATGTACAAGTCTAACTATAGATACATGTTAGTAAATAAATACCAGTTGAGATGTATCTATAGTTAGACTTGTAAACAAAAGGGACATGTTAGTAAATAAATACCAGTTGAGATGTATCTATAGTTAGACTTGTAAACAAAAGGGACATGTTAGTAAATAAATACCAGTTGTGATGTATCTATAGTTAGACTTGTAAACAAAAGGGACATGTTAGTAAATAAATACCAGTTGAGATGTATCTATAGTTAGACTTGTAAACAAAAGGGACATGTTAGTAAATAAATACCAGTTGAGATGTATCTATAGTTAGACTTGTAAACAAAAGGGACATGTTAGTAAATAAATACCAGTTGAGATGTATCTATAGTTAGACTTGTAAACTATAGATACATGTTAGTAAATAAATACCAGTTGTGATGTATCTATAGTTAGACTTGTAAACAAAAGGGAGATGTTAGTAAATAAATACCAGTTGTGATGTATCTATAGTTAGACTTGTAAACAAAAGGGACATGTTAGTAAATAAATACCAGTTGAGATGTATCTATAGTTAGACTTGTAAACAAAAGGGACATGTTAGTAAATAAATACCAGTTGAGATGTATCTATAGTTAGACTTGTAAACAAAAGGGAAATGTTAGTAAATAAATACCAGTTGTGATGTATCTATAGTTAGACTTGTAAACAAAAGGGACATGTTAGTAAATAAATACCAGTTGTGATGTATCTATAGTTTGACTTGTAAACAAAAGGGACATGTTAGTAAATAAATACCAGTTGTGATGTATCTATAGTTAGACTTGTAAACAAAAGGGACATGTTAGTAAATAAATACCAGTTGAGATGTATCTATAGTTAGACTTGTAAACAAAAGGGACATGTTAGTAAATAAATACCAGTTGTGATGTATCTATAGTTAGACTTGTAAACAAAAGGGACATGTTAGTAAATAAATACCAGTTGTGATGTATCTATAGTTAGACTTGTAAACAAAAGGGACATGTTAGTAAATAAATACCAGTTGTGATGTATCTATAGTTAGACTTGTAAACAAAAGGGACATGTTAGTAAATAAATACCAGTTGTGATGTATCTATAGTTAGACTTGTAAACAAAAGGGACATGTTAGTAAATAAATACCAGTTGAGATGTATCTATAGTTAGACTTGTAAACAAAAGGGACATGTTAGTAAATAAATACCAGTTTTGATGTCCCTTTTATGTACAAGTCTAACTATAGATACATGTTAGTAAATAAATACCAGTTGAGATGTATCTATAGTTAGACTTGTAAACAAAAGGGACATGTTAGTAAATAAATACCAGTTGTGATGTATCTATAGTTAGACTTGTAAACAAAAGGGACATGTTAGTAAATAAATACCAGTTGAGATGTATCTATAGTTAGACTTGTAAACAAAAGGGACATGTTAGTAAATAAATACCAGTTGTGATGTATCTATAGTTAGACTTGTAAACAAAAGGGACATGTTAGTAAATAAATACCAGTTGTGATGTATCTATAGTTAGACTTGTAAACAAAAGGGACATGTTAGTAAATAAATACCAGTTGTGATGTATCTATAGTTAGACTTGTAAACAAAAGGGACATGTTAGTAAATAAATACCAGTTGAGATGTATCTATAGTTAGACTTGTAAACAAAAGGGACATGTTAGCAAATAAATACCAGTTGTGATGTAATTTATTATGTTGCAGTTCCTTTTCCACAAGCCGTTGCGGATCCTGAACCTGTTAATCTGGATCGAGTCCAGCGTAGTCCTGTACCAGTTGTACTCCCTGCTCCGCTCTGACAGCTGGAACCACACCCTGTCCCTGGGCCTCATCCTGTTCTGTAACTACTACGTCCTCTTCAAGCTGCTCCGGGACCGCATCGTGCTGGGCAAGGCCTACTCCTACCCTGTTACCTCCAGTACCGGGTCCAGCACCAACAACAGCACCGCCACCAACGGCCTGGGGCTCAAGTCCCAGTGACACCCCAGGAGAGGGTTCTGGAGCTGGGGGACGTGGGTTCGGAAACTCCCGAGCCTCCCTGCCACTATGGCTGTACGGAGGGATGGGTGGAAGGGGTGGAGGTGAGAGAGGGGGTCGGCCGGCAGCAGGAGGGACTGACTGTGAACTCATATTGTTTTGATACGGTTCTATTTTTCATGCAATGTTTATACCTATTTAAATAATATTTTATTTTGTATACTGTTTTCAAAAGTAACAGGGCATTACGGTAGTATTGTCATGTGATGTTTGTTGTTGCTTCATGGTGCAAAGCGATTGGATGGGAGAGAGTGAGTTGTGTTCTTAATGCCATGAGGCCCCGCCCACGTGCTGTGCTAAGCTCTTCCTCCTATTCTCACCGCGTTCCGACTTCCACCAAAGATGCTTAAAGAAGGCTTCAGAGCCAATCAGATGGCACCGGCGGCCAATCAAGGAAGAGACTTTGGCTCGGTTGGCCAATCAAGGAAGCGACTGAGGAGACCCCGCCTCTCCCTGCACACTGCCTCTTTAGAGAACATATCCCATCCCTTTACGGTGTTTTATTAGGATTCGTTTCGTAGCAAGACCGTCTGCAGTTTGGCCATGAGCGCTGACTCTGGTGCCTGTAGAACATACCCACGTCCCAAATGGCACCCTATTCCCTACATAGTGCACAGCTTTTGACCAGAGCCTTATTAGCCCAGGTTAAAAGTAGTGCACTATGTAGGGTATAGAGTATAATTTGGGACAGGCCCAATGTCTTCTTTGCAGCGTCATGTTCATTCAGGTCATTAATTTGCCACAAATAGCCGCTCTTCATTTCACTGTGCCCGAGAAGCGAAAAACATAGATATAGTCTGAACAGAATGGACACCACCACCGCAACAGATTGAATGGCCGTTTTTCTAGATGGGAGACGAACCGCGTTGAATGTGCAGACGTGTGTATGTGCTTTACTTTCCAATGTGTGTTTGAAATTAAATTACAAATGACACTTGGTATCTTCAATGCTACACGTTGTGCTCCGCTGCCAGCAGTGTTATTGTAAACAGCTTGCCTTGTTGCCAGTCCCAGATGACCATGTGGGATGGCTTCTAGTGCCATAACTGTCCGCTCATCCACTCTATCTTGTTCCTTTTCTATGAGCAGCTGATCTAGAATGATTCATGTTTTATCAACGTGCCAAAATCCCAGGTTGCCTGTATGATCACGTTTGTTCACGGGCGCGTTCCAACCTTGTCTTTTAATGCAGTCCTTGTTGTAGGCGCCTCTCAGCAGATTGCTATATGAAATGAATGTGGTACCTGCGATGTTGTGAGATCTGATATGTGCAGGATGACTGCAATAAAGATGACCTGGAACGTTAGCTGTGTGTTTATATTTTCAGTGGGTGAGGTGGAAGGAAGATGGAGGGGCGGGACATGGACTATCGTATGGCTCACAGTGTTGGATTTTCAATGAGCATTTTTCATGCTGTTGAAATATGAAATAAACTAAAATAATGCTGTTAAACTGACTTGTGAAATGTTTCTGTTTGTCCATGACACCGTGTAGATAAGAGATGAAACCACAAAGACCCATTTGTGAAATGTTTCTGTTTGTCCATGACACCGTGTCGATAAGAGATAAAACCACAAAGACCCATTTGTGAAATGTTTCTGTTTGTCCATGACACCGTGTAGATAAGAGATGAAACCACAAAACCACATTATGCATTTTATTCCAAAGCATTATAAAGTTGATATATATAGATATAGTGCTGCACAGTTGTTTTTGAAACAGAAAAATAGCTCACCCATAAGGTTTGACAAAGTGCATATCATGAGTAGTTGAGGGTCAGTGTTCCAGAGTCAACACTCTGCTGTCATCAAAGTGGCCTGTAGTGTTGTATTTGGCCCAGCAGAGGGAGCTATGGATATTTGACTTGGGTCCATTTGAAACACCAACCGTTTGTACTGTGACAGTCTATACCTTGAGTTGACATTTTTTTAAGAGCAGGGTAGCACCTTTGGTTGATGACAGGGTTACATTCATTGGCAATAACAGAAAAAAAAAGTTGTCCCAACAGAGCTCTGACAATCTATAGAATTAGCAGTGAAACTGCATCTGGCTCTCCACCAATCTCTTACACATCTTCTTGTTCCTCCTATTTCATCCTTTCTTTCAGTGCATTAAATGTTCTCTTCACCATCATAACACGCTGGTCCAGGGAGTCCCTGGTCAAAGCCATCTTCTGAAGTACAGGGAGTCCCTGGTCTAAGCCATCTTCTGAAGTACAGGGAGTCCCTGGTCTAAGCCATCTTCTGAAGTACAGGGAGTCCCTGGTCTAAGCCATCTTCTGAAGTACAGGGAGTCCCTGGTCTAAGCCATCTTCTAAAGCTCAGTCATAACATGCTGGTCCAGGGAGTCCCTGGTCTAAGCCATCTTCTGAAGTACAGGGAGTCCCTGGTCTAAGCCGTCTTCTAAAGCTCAGTCATAACATGCTGGTCCAGGGAGTCCCTGGTCTAAGCCATCTTCTGAAGTACAGGGAGTCCCTGGTCAAAGCCATCTTCTGAAGTACAGGGAGTCCCTGGTCAAAGCCATCTTCTGAAGCTCAGTCATAACACGCTGGTCCAGGGAGTCCCTGGTCAAAGCCATCTTCTGAAGCTCAGTCATGACATGCTGGTCCAGGGAGTCCCTGGTCAAAGCCATCTTCTAAAGCTCAGTCATAACATGGCTGGTCCAGGGAGTCCCTGGTCAAAGCCCTCTTCTGAAGTACAGGGAGTCCCTGGTCAAAGCCATCTTCTGAAGTACAGGGAGTCCCTGGTCTAAGCCATCTTCTGAAGTACAGGGAGTCCCTGGTCAAAGCCATCTTCTGAAGTACAGGGAGTCCCTGGTCAAAGCCATCTTCTGAAGCTCAGTCATAACACCTTTCAGTTGTGTTTCAAAGCACAGTGTTGATCATGCAGTAAGAAGGGCACGAATACATGTTTTACATTTGATTTAATGTACGACGGAAAGGGTTAGTGAGGATGTATGTATGTACAGTAGGACTTCCTGGATGTAAATGTGAGTCGTTCTAGTTGTGTGTTGGGTGGGATGTCTCTGCATGCAGAACGATGGTATGTATTAGTAATGAAACAGTATTAATGCATGATGAAGTGTGTTCTGCATGTGTATGAACGACATGTCCACTTGTAAACTTCCTCAGCAAGGGAAGTGAAGACCCCCTTTGTCCTCCATCAATCCTCTGTGTGTGTGTGTGTGTGTACAGTATGTGCATGACATGTCCACCTCTTCTTCATCCTTCTCGGCAGTCTACATAGTTTCCTTTGATCCAGTAGCAGATCTGGGCGTATTTCAGAGGCGTCACCCTCACCGCCACGTTAAACTCTTGCGACGCCCCGTCTCGATCCACCCACTGGTGCCCTGAGAACACCCCGATCACCTTCCTCTCCCAGCGCCGCCTCCTCCGGTCCCACATACGAGCGTAGATCCCCGAGCCGCTGGCCCCGGGCTGGGCGTCACAGTGCTGGTAGAGCAGGTCTGGCGTCTCCTCTCCAGCCCGGCAGAACCGGTAGACCAGCTGGCCCGGCCGGTCGTTGTCATAGCCGGAGAATTGGACCCTGCGCCCGGGCAGCTGCTTCGCCGGCGGGGAGACGCCCAGCTTCATGTGGCGTCGTTTGTGGGCCTTCTTGAGCTCTAACAAGGCGTAGTCGTAGTTCATTCCGATGTCGTTGCCGTTGCCCTTGATCCAGCCTTTGGGCACGTGGGTGCGCTTGGCACGAATCCACTGGAACTTCATCTTATCTGGGGGTGATGGATGGGTGTTTGATGCATTGGTGGCAGAGGCCGGATTGGGAGAGTCACGCTGCTTTGGCTTCAGGAAACCCACCCGGAGCTTTTGCGCCCCCTTCACGTAGTTCTTCCCGTCGTGGACGCAGTGGGCGGCGGTCAGAACGTGCCGGTCGCCCACCAGTGTTCCGGAACACCCGGTGGACAGCTTGACCGCTGCAGAGAATGGGTAGTTCAACAGGAAGTCTTGCCCTACAATGCTGAAACGCCCGTCATGGCCAAAGATCTGACGTTTGCGTCGGGAAGGCAGTGCCGGCGTGGTCTGGGTGCGGGCAGTGTACCCGTAGATCCCCACGGCGGTTTCCGTGAGGCGACTGTTGCTATGGAGTGTCTCGTATGACAGGATGCTACGCAGGTCCCAGTAGCTGGGGGGAAGAGCCTTCTTGTGACATTCTGGGTCACATGGGGAGGCGACGTCCAATCGGGCGTCAGCCTGGAAGTGAGGGGCGGGTCGGTCCTCTGTCACCTGGGGTAAGACCACAGGGACGCGTTGCAGGGGCCATTGGGGCTGGATAGGAGCCACTGGAGGGATGGAGAGGAGGAGGAAGAGGGAGAGGAGGGGAAGGGGGGATGGGATGGAGGGAAAAGAGGCCATAGAGGAGGGAGACCTAGAAGAGGAGAGAAGGAGAGGACAGGTGAGATGTGATGTCACTAAATACCTAGACAGGTGAGATAAAATCTAACTTTATTTGTCACATGTGTAGGTAGACCTTACCGTGAAATGCTTACTGACAAGCCCTTAACCAACCATGCAGTTCAAGAAGAGTTAAGAAAATATTTACCAAATCAAAATAATCAAAAGTAACACAATAACATAACAACAACGAGGCTTTATACAGGGGGTACCGGTACAGAGTCAATGTGGAGGCTATATACAGGGTGTTATGGTACAGTCAATGTTGAGGCTATATACAGGGGGTACCGGTACAGAGTCAATGTGGAGGCTATATACAGGGTGTTATGGTACAGTCAATGTGGAGGCTATATACAGAGGGTACCGGTACAGAGTCAATGTGGAGGCTATATACAGGGGGTACCGGTACAGAGTCAATGTGGAGGCTATATACAGGGGGTACCGGTACAGAGTCAATGTGGAGGCTATATACAGGGGGTACCGGTACAGAGTCAATGTGGAGGCTATATACAGAGGGTACCGGTACAGAGTCAATGTGGAGGCTATATACAGGGGGTACCATTACTGAGTCAATGTGGAGGCTATATACAGGGGGTACCGGTACAGAGTCAATGTGGAGGCTATATACCGGGGGTACCATTACTGAGTCAATGTGGAGGCTATATACAGAGGGTACCGGTACAGAGTCAATGTGGAGGCTATATACAGGGGGTACCATTACTGAGTCAATGTGGAGGCTATATACAGGGGGTACCGGTACAGAGTCAATGTGGAGGCTATATACAGGGGGTACTGGTACAGAGTCAATGTGGAGGCTATATACAGGGAGTACTGGTACAGAGTCAATGTGGAGGCTATATACAGGGGGTACCGGTACAGAGTCAATGTGGAGGCTATATACAGAGGGTACCGGTACAGAGTCAATGTGGAGGCTATATACAGAGGGTACCGGTACAGAGTCAATGTGGAGGCTATATACAGGGGGTACCGGTACAGAGTCAGTGTGGAGGCTATATACAGAGGGTACCGGTACAGAGTCAATGTGGAGGCTATATACAGGGGGTACCGGTACAGAGTCAATGTGGAGGCTATATACAGGGGGTACCGGTACAGAGTCAGTGTGGAGGCTATATACAGAGGGTACCGGTACAGAGTCAATGTGGAGGCTATATACAGGGGGTACCGGTACAGAGTCAATGTGGAGGCTATATACAGGGGGTACTGGTACAGAGTCAGTGTGGAGGCTATATACAGGGGGTACCGGTACAGAGTCAGTGTGGAGGCTATATACAGAGGGTACCGGTACAGAGTCAATGTGGAGGCTATATACAGGGGGTACCGGTACAGAGTCAATGTGGAGGCTATATACAGAGGGTACCGGTACAGAGTCAATGTGGAGGCTATATACAGAGGGTACCGGTACAGAGTCAATGTGGAGGCTATATACAGGGGGTACCGGTACAGAGTCAATGTGGAGGCTATATACAGGGGGTACCGGTACAGAGTCAATGTGGAGGCTATATACAGGGGGTACTGGTACAGAGTCAATGTGGAGGCTATATACAGGGGGTACCGGTACAGAGTCAGTGTGGAGGCTATATACAGGGGGTACTGGTACAGAGTCAATGTGGAGGCTATATACAGGGGGTACCGGTACAGAGTCAATGTGGAGGCTATATACAGGGGGTACCGGTACAGAGTCAATGTGGAGGCTATATACAGGGGGTACCGGTACAGAGTCAATGTGGAGACTATATACAGGGGGTACCGGTACAGAGTCAATGTGGAGGCTATATACAGAGGGTACCGGTACAGAGTCAATGTGGAGGCTATATACAGGGGGTACCGGTACAGAGTCAATGTGGAGGCTATATACAGGGGGTACCGGTACAGAGTCAATGTGGAGGCTATATACAGGGGGTACCGGTACAGAGTCAATGTGGAGGCTATATACAGGGGGTACCGGTACAGAGTCAATGTGGAGGCTATATACAGGGGGTACCGGTACAGAGTCAATGTGGAGGCTATATACAGGGGGTACCGGTACAGAGTCAATGTGGAGGCTATATACAGAGGGTACCGGTACAGAGTCAATGTGGAGGCTATATACAGGGGGTACCGGTACAGAGTCAATGTGGAGGCTATATACAGGGTATTACGGTACAGAGTCAATGTGGAGGCTATATACAGGGGGTACCGGTACAGAGTCAATGTGGAGGCTATATACAGAGGGTACCGGTACAGAGTCAGTGTGGAGGCTATATAAAGGGGGTACCGGTACAGAGTCAATGTGGAGGCTATATACAGGGTATTACGGTACAGAGTCAATGTGGAGGCTATATACAGAGGGTACCGGTACAGAGTCAATGTGGAGGCTACATACAGGGGGTACCGGTACAGAGTCAATGTGGAGGCTATATACAGGGGGTACCGGTACAGAGTCAGTGTGGAGGCTATATACAGGGGGTACTGGTACAGAGTCCATGTGGAGGCTATATACAGGGGGTACCGGTACAGAGTCAATGTGGAGGCTATATACAGGGGGTACCGGTACAGAGTCAATGTGGAGGCTATATACAGAGGGTACCGGTACAGAGTCAATGTGGAGGCTATATACAGGGGGTACCGGTACAGAGTCAATGTGGAGGCTATATACAGGGGGTACCGGTACAGAGTCAATGTGGAGGCTATATACAGGGGGTACCGGTACAGAGTCAATGTGGAGGTTATATACAGGGGGTACCGGTACAGAGTCAATGTGGAGGCTATATACAGGGGGTACCGGTACAGAGTCAATGTGGAGGCTATATACAGGGGGTACCGGTACAGAGTCAATGTGGAGGCTATATACAGGGGGTACCGGTACAGAGTCAGTGTGGAGGCTATATACAGGGGGTACCGGTACAGAGTCAGTGTGGAGGCTATATACAGGGGGTACTGGCACAGAGTCAGTGTGGAGGCTATATACAGGGGGTACCGGTACAGAGTCAGTGTGGAGGCTATATACAGGGGGTACCGGTACAGAGTCAGTGTGGAGGCTATATACAGGGGGTACTGGCACAGAGTCAGTGTGGAGGCTATATACAGGGGGTACCGGTACAGAGTCAGTGTGGAGGCTATATACAGGGGGTACTGGCACAGAGTCAGTGTGGAGGCTATATACAGGGGGTACCGGTACAGAGTCAGTGTGGAGGCTATATACAGGGGGTACCGGTACAGAGTCAGTGTGGAGGCTATATACAGGGGGTACTGGCACAGAGTCAGTGTGGAGGCTATATACAGGAGGTACCGGTACAGAGTCAGTGTGGAGGCTATATACAGGGGGTACCGGTACAGAGTCAGTGTGGAGGCTATATACAGGGGGTACCGGTACAGAGTCAATGTGGAGACTATATACAGAGGGTACCAGTACCGAGTCAGTGTGGAGGCTATATACAGAGGGTACCAGTACCGAGTCAGTGTGGAGGCTATATACAGAGGGTACCGGTACCGAGTCAGTGTGGAGGCTATATACAGAGGGTACCGGTACCGAGTCAGTGTGGAGGCTATATACAGGGGGTACCGGTACCCAGTCAGTGTGCGGGATACAGGTTAGTTGAGGTAATTTGTACATATAGGTAGGGGTGAAGTGTGATGTCACTAAATACCTAGACAGGTGAGATGTGAGTCAGTAATACCTAGACAGGTGAGATGTGGTGAGTCAGTAATACCTAGACAGGTGAGATGTGGTGAGTCAGTAATACCTAGACAGGTGAGATGTGGTGAGTCAGTAATACCTAGACAGGTGAGATGTGGTGAGTCAGTAACACCTAGACAGGTGAGATGTGGTGAGTCAGTAATTCATAGACAGGTGAGATGTGGTGAGTCAGTAACACCTAGACAGGTGAGATGTGGTGAGTCAGTAAAACCTAGACAGGTGAGATGTGGTGAGTCAGTAATACCTAGACAGGTGAGATGTGGTGAGTCAGTAATACCTAGACAGGTGAGATGTGGTGAGTCAGTAATACCTAGACAGGTGAGATGTGGTGAGTCAGTAATACCTAGACAGGTGAGATGTGGTGAGTCAGTAATACCTAGACAGGTGAGATGTGGTGAGTCAGTAATACCTAGACAGGTGAGATGTGGTGAGTCAGTAATACCTAGACAGGTGAGATGTGGTGAGTCAGTAATACCTAGACAGGTGAGATGTGGTGAGTCAGTAATACCTAGACAGGTGAGATGTGGTGAGTCAGTAATACATCAAGGGTCTTTCAGCTGATAAAACAGACCCTTCTCTCACTGTTACAGATGATTTTAGTGTTTATTTATATGATGATGCTATTTCTTATACTAGTCATGCAGTCTATAGACAATGTAGTTCTGTTGCAGTGACCAGAGAGACCTGTAGTTCTGCTGCAGTGACCAGAGACCTGTAGTTCTGCTGCAGTGACCAGAGACCTGTAGTTCTGCTGCAGTGACCAGAGATCTGTAGTTCTGCTGCAGTGACCAGAGAGACCTGTAGTTCTGCTGCAGCGACCAGAGATCTGTAGTTCTGCTGCAGTGACCAGAGAGATCAGAGAGACCTGTAGTTCTGCTGCAGTGACCAGAGAGACCTGTAGTTCTGCTGCAGTGACCAGAGAGATCAGAGAGATCTGTAGTTCTGCTGCAGTGACCAGAGAGATCAGAGAGATCTGTAGTTCTGCTGCAGTGACCAGAGAGACCTGTAGTTCTGCTGCAGCGACCAGAGAGACCTGTAGTTCTGCTGCAGCGACCAGAGACCTTTAGTTCTGCTGCAGTGACCAGAGAGACCTGTAGTTCTGCTGCAGTGACCAGAGAGACCTGTAGTTCTGCTGCAGCGACCAGAGACCTTTAGTTCTGCTGCAGTGACCAGAGAGACCAGAGAGATCTGTAGTTCTGCTGCAGTGACCAGAGAGACCTGTAGTTCTGCTGCAGTGACCAGAGAGACCTGTAGTTCTGCTGCAGTGACCAGAGAGACCTGTAGTTCTGCTGCAGTGACCAGAGAGATCAGAGACATCTGTAGTTCTGCTGCAGTGACCAGAGACCTGTAGTTCTGCTGCAGCGACCAGAGACACCTGTAGTTCTGCTGCAGTGACCAGAGAGACCTGTAGTTTGGCTGCAGTGACCAGAGAGACCTGTAGTTCTGCTGCAGTGACCAGAGAGACCAGAGAGATCTGTAGTTCTGCTGCAGTGACCAGAGAGACCTGTAGTTCTGCTGCAGCGACCAGAGACATCTGTAGTTCTGCTGCAGTGACCAGAGAGACCTGTAGTTCTGCTGCAGTGACCAGAGAGACCTGTAGTTCTGCTGCAGTGACCAGAGAGACCTGTAGTTCTGCTGCAGTGACCAGAGAGACCAGAGAGATCTGTAGTTCTGCTGCAGTGACCAGAGAGACCTGTAGTTCTGCTGCAGTGACCAGAGAGACCTGTAGTTCTGCTGCAGTGACCAGAGAGACCTGTAGTTCTGCTGCAGTGACCAGATAGACCAGAGAGATCTGTAGTTCTGCTGCAGTGACCAGAGAGACCAGAGAGTCCTGTAGTTCTGCTGCAGTGACCAGAGAGACCTGTAGTTCTGCTGCAGTGACCAGAGAGAACTGTAGTTCTGTTGCAGTGACCAGGGAGACCTGTAGTTCGGCTACAGTGACCAGAAAGACCTGTAGTTCTGCTGCAGTGACCAGAGAGACCTGTAGTTCGGCTGCAGTGACCAGAGAGACCTTTAGTTCTGCTGCAGTGACCAGAGAGATCAGAGAGATCTGTAGTTATGCTGCAGTGACCAGAGAGACATCTGTAGTTCTGCTGCAGTGACCAGAGACCTGTAGTTCTGCTGCAGTGACCTGAGAGACCTGTAGATCTGCTGCAGTGACCAGAGAGATCTGTAGTTCTGCTGCAGTGACCAGAGAGATCTGTAGTTCTGCTGCAGTGACCAGAGAGATCAGAGATACCTGTAGTTCTGCTGCAGTGACCAGAGAGACATCTGTAGTTCTGCTGCAGTGACCAGAGACCTGTAGTTCTGCTGCAGTGACCAGAGAGACCTGTAGATCTGCTGCAGTGACCAGAGAGATCTGTAGTTCTGCTGCAGTGACCAGAGAGATCTGTAGTTCTGCTGCAGTGACCAGAGAGATCAGAGAGACCTGTAGTTCTGCTGCAGTGACCAGAGAGACCTGTAGTTCTGCTGCAGCGACCAGAGAGACCTGTAGATCTGCTGCAGTGACCAGAGAGATCTGTAGTTCTGCTGCAGTGACCAGATAGACCTGTAGTTCTGCTGCAGTGACCAGAGAGACCTGTAGTTCTGCTGCAGTGACCAGAGAGATCTGTAGTTCTGCTGCAGTGACCAGAGAGACCTGTAGTTCTGCTGCAGTGACCAGAGAGATCTGTAGTTCTGCTGCAGTGACCATAGAGATCAGAGAGACCTGTAGTTCTGCTGCAGTGACCATAGAGACCTGTAGTTCTGCTGCAGTGACCAGAGAGACCTGTAGTTCTGCTGCAGTGACCAGAGAGACCTGTAGTTCTGCTGCAGTGACCAGAGAGATCAGAGAGATCTGTAGTTCTGCTGCAGTGACCAGAGAGATCAGAGAGATCTAAAGATCTGCTGCAGTGACCAGAGAGACCTGTAGTTCTGCTGCAGTGACCAGAGAGACTTGTAGTTCTGCTGCAGTGACCAGAGATATCAGAGAGACCTGTAGTTCTGCTGCAGTGACCAGAGAGACCTGTAGTTCTGCTGCAGTGACCATAGAGATCAGAGAGATCTGTAGTTCTGCTGCAGTGACCAGAGAGTCCTGTAGTTCTGCTGCAGTGACCAGAGAGACCTGTAGTTCTGCTGCAGTGACCAGAGAGACCTGTAGTTCTGCTGCAGCGACCAGAGAGACCTGTAGTTCTGCTGCAGCGACCAGAGACCTTTAGTTCTGCTGCAGTGACCAGAGAGACCAGAGAGATCTGTAGTTCTGCTGCAGTGACCAGAGAGACCTGTAGTTCTTCTGCAGTGACCAGAGAGACCTGTAGTTCTGCTGCAGTGACCAGAGAGACTTGTAGTTCTGCTGCAGTGATCAGAGAGACCTGTAGTTCTACTGCAGTGACCAGAGAGATCAGAGAGATCTGTAGTTCTGCTGCAGTGACCAGAGAGACCTGTAGTTCTGCTGCAGTGACCAGAGAGATCAGAGAGACCTGTAGTTCTGCTGCAGTGACCAGAGAGATCAGAGAGACCTGTAGTTCTGCTGCAGTGACCAGAGAGACCTGTAGTTCTGCTGCAGTGACCAGAGAGATCAGAGAGACCTGTAGTTCTGCTGCAGTGACCAGAGAGACCTGTAGTTCTTCTGCAGTGACCAGAGAGACCTGTAGTTCTGCTGCAGTGACCAGAGAGACTTGTAGTTCTGCTGCAGTGACCAGAGAGACATGTAGCTATTCTGCAGTGACCAGAGAGACCTGTAGTTCTGCTGCAGTGACCAGAGAGATCTGTAGATCTGCTGCAGTGACCAGAGAGATCAGAGAGATCTGTAGTTCTGCTGCAGTGACCAGAGAGACCTGTAGTTCTGCTGCAGTGACCAGAGAGATCAGAGAGACCTGTAGTTCTGCTGCAGTGACCAGAGAGACCTGTAGTTCTTCTGCAGTGACCAGAGAGATCTGTAGTTCTGCTGCAGCGACCAGAGAGACCTGTAGTTCTGCTGCAGCGACCAGAGAGACCTGTAGTTCTGCTGCAGTGACCAGAGAGACCTGTAGATCTGCTGCAGTGACCAGAGAGATCAGAGCCCTTCTGAATGTGACCGGATGTCTGGACCGTCAGTCACAGCGGCTGGGAAACATTCTCCAACCCAGACCCGGCGAGCCCTGTATCGTATTTTTAGCCACCAGACTGGAGCTGGGGGAGGGGAGAGGGAGGGGGGGTTGTGTGCACAAGGGACTAAGATTTCTGCCTTAGGAATTTAGAGCTGCGGTGGAATTCGGCCAAGCAGTTACACAACTTCTACTGTTTTAATATGGCTTAAAAATGTCCTTCCCCTGGGGTTAAAGGTTAGAGGTCAGGTGCTCTCTTCAGCGCTGAGCAGTGCTGGAGGAAGGTTCCAGAGGCTGGGAGGGTGAGGATGCTGTGTAGTAGGAGGAAACTCTGGATACGTCCCAAATGGCACCCTATTCCCTATATAGTGCACTATTTCTGACCAGTTCTCTATGGGGTTCTGGTCAAACGTAGTGCACTTCATAGGGAATAGGGTACCATTTGGGATGTGACCTCCATCTCTCATTTGCCCCCACTACAGACTGGAAGCAGGAACTGTATAGTAGTCTTTCACTACAGACTGGAAGCAGGAACTGTATAGTAGTATATCATACTGGTTCTATCAACTAGATTTCTCCATAGGAATATGGCAGGCTGTAGGACAGGCTGTGGGGTGGGGGTGGGGGGGGGGGGGGCTTGTCTGTGGTAAAAATACTTAGATTTGTTAAGCACAGTGGTAGGATCAGACGTAGGATCACCCCTAAAGTGATGGTTCATTAATAAACATGTAATACCTTCCTATGAACGAAGTCATTCTGAATAAGGAAATGTGTTTTAAACTAGAGCCAACAGTAGCCTATTTGCATCTATCTGTAGGCCTTCATGTCCTGGACAGTAGAAATGTCCTGAACCTGTTTTATGAACAAACAAACGGGAAGTACTGGTTAAAACAGTATCTCTTCTCTTCTGATTATCTCTTATCTCCATGACGTCAGCCAATACTTTGGGGATCTGATGTATCGATGTATTGCACTTTGCTATTAACAGATATCAACACAGATGTCCAAAACACTTCGTTCATAGGAAGGTATTACATGTTTATTAATGTTTATTAATATTAATGTTTATTAACGTTATTGAATTATAAATGTTGATGAAATTATGTTTCACCATCACTCATAGATATACATTTAAATCTGCTTGGGCATGAACTACTCCAGAACTTCTCAATAAATCTCGCTCAGATGCTCCCCGTGCTCATTAGCCTACATTGGACGCCTGAATAGGTAATTATATAGGAATTATGGTGATGAATAATAACCTAGATTACGCAGACATGAAATAATAGGCTATAAAATGTAAAAATCCTTACCCACGGAGCGCTTCTCCCCACTTACGCTTGGTTTGCATTGGCAAGTGGCACGCGATGGGGCTCTGGGGAAGCTGCGGTTGTTGCTGCTACCGGGCGGACATCAGAGGGGTATCGGTGCGATAACGCGGGTGCTGCGAAGGGGTGGAAGTTAAACTAGTCCTTTCAAAAAGTAGATCCTTACATCAGGAGAGAGGAGGTCCAATGAAAAAGATGTATTCTCTCAAAAGATTTCCGAAGGCAACCGGTCCGCTGTAGACGCTCCTCCATTTGGACAGGCGCTCGCTCGGTGGATCCTAACCAGAGTTTAATTTAATGACCACCAGCGAAAGCTACTGCCTCTGCTATAACCGGTCCGGTCACGTGACTGATGATATTTTGCTTGTCATTTGCATGGCAACGATTTAAACGCTGACAAACAATATCAGAGATGAGGAAACTATTTGTTGTTGATTTATTTATGAACCTTCACCAACTGAATTCTGATATTATTTCCAAAATTGTTGTATCCAGACTAAAGGCATGCCTCAGTGAACATTCAGTTACAGTATGACCCCATGTCATCAATCATCATCATCAATCATCATCATAATTCTTTGTACCTGCTAGTGTTTTCAGATGATGATTTTGTGATACTGAATGTGAAGCTGGAGGTAGTGGTGCCCTGCAGTGTTAAAACAATTAGGGTGTGGACTGGAGGAATGGAGAAAGACAATGAGAGAAGAATAGAGAGAGCAAAGGTGAGGAAGAGTGAAGAATAAGAGGAGGAGAAGGGAGGGAGGAGTACATAGGAGAAGGGAGGGAGGAGTACATAGGAGAAGGGAGGGAGGAGTACATAGCAGGAGAAGGGAGGGAGGAGTACATAGCAGGAGAAGGGAGGGAGGAGTACATAGCAGGAGAAGGGAGGGAGGAGTATATAGCAGGATAATGGAGGGAGGAGTAGATAGCAGGAGAAGGGAGGGAGGAGTATATAGCAGGAGAAGGGAGGGAGGAGTACATAGCAGGAGAAGGGAGGGAGGAGTACACAGCAGGAGAAGGGAGGGAGGAGTACTTAGCAGGAGAAGGGAGGGAGGAGTACACAGCAGGAGAAGGGAGGGAGGAGTACACAGCAGGAGAAGGGAGGGAGGAGTACTTAGCAGTAGAAGGGAGGGAGGAATACTTAGCAGGAGAAGGGAGGGAGGAGTACACAGCAGAGACATTAGATGAAAGACTTCTCTGTGTTCTAGAACTGTCTCTGTCTCCATGGTAGCACTGAAGACTGCATACTGCAATCCCAAGCTTCTATTGTCACCCACCTACTCCTAGTTACTGCTCTGTCACAACACGCACACACACTCTGGCAGGACACCCACACACGGACCGAAGCACGCACACACACACACACACACACACAACCCAGAATCTGCAGTCCTTCAGATGCATATTATACATACACAACACACAAACACACAAATGTTGTTTTACGACCAGCAACAGAGCGCGTATGTGTGCCCAAGGTCGGCAGGCACACTTTATTGGTTTCAGGTGTTAGCCTCCGTCAACACAGTCAACACACAGCAGGGTTTCTCCAACTGTACACACTCCAACTTACACATGTTGCCCTTCTGGCCTGAATCCAGAACTCAAACTACATTTACAATGACAACAAGGTCATAAAACTGATCACAGTTTACAGACGTGTAAAGTGTTGTTTATACAGTATCATACAGTCATTACCCGTATCTAGTGTTTATACAGTATCATACTGTCGTTACCCGTATCTAGTGTTGTTTATACAGTATCATACAGTCATTACCCGTATCTAGTGTTTATACAGTATCATACTGTCGTTACCCGTATCTAGTGTTGTTTATACAGTATCATACAGTCATTACCCGTATCTAGTGTTTATACAGTATCATACTGTCGTTACCCATATCTAGTGTTGTTTATACAGTATCATACTGTAGTTACCCATATCTAGTGTTGTTTATACAGTATCATACTGTCTTTACCCATATCTAGTGTTGTTTATACAGTATCATACTGTCGTTACCCATATCTAGTGTTTATACAGTATCATACTGTCATTACCCATATCTAGTGGTGTTTATACAGTATCATACTGTCATTACCCATATCTAGTGTTGTTTATACAGTATCATACTGTCGTTTCCCATATCTAGTGTTGTTTATACAGTATCATACTGTCGTTACCCATATCTAGTGTTGTTTATACAGTATCATACTGTCATTACCCATATCTAGTGTTGTTTATACAGTATCATACTGTCGTTTCCCATATCTAGTGTTGTTTATACAGTATCATACTGTCGTTACCCATATCTAGTGTTGTTTATACAGTATCATACTGTCGTTACCCATATCTAGTGTTTATACAGTATCATACTGTCGTTACCCATATCTAGTGTTTATACAGTATCATACTGTCGTTACCCATATCTAGTGTTGTTTATACAGTATCATACTGTCGTTACCCATATCTAGTGTTGTTTATACAGTATCATACTGTCGTTACCCATATCTAGTGTTTATACAGTATCATAGTGTCATTACCCATATCTAGTGGTGTTTATACAGTATCATACTGTCATTACCCATATCTAGT
Organism: Oncorhynchus mykiss; assembly: GCF_013265735.2. NCBI lineage: Eukaryota > Metazoa > Chordata > Actinopteri > Salmoniformes > Salmonidae > Oncorhynchus > Oncorhynchus mykiss. The sequence goes on along the minus strand of NC_048571.1, from coordinate 5,005,824 downwards.
GTTGTTTATACAGTATCATACTGTCGTTACCCATATCTAGTGTTGTTTATACAGTATCATACAGTCATTACCCGTATCTAGTGTTTATACAGTATCATACTGTCGTTACCCATATCTAGTGTTGTTTATACAGTATCATACTGTCATTACCCATATCTAGTGTTTATACAGTATCATACTGTCGTTACCCATATCTAGTGTTGTTTATACAGTATCATACTGTCGTTACCCATATCTAGTGTTGTTTATACAGTATCATACTGTCGTTACCCATATCTAGTGTTGTTTATACAGTATGATACTGTCATTACCCATATCTAGTGTTTATACAGTATCATACTGTCGTTACCCATATCTAGTGGTGTTTATACAGTATCATACTGTCATTACCCATATCTAGTGGTGTTTATACAGTATCATACTGTCATTACCCATATCTAGTGGTGTTTATACAGTATCATACTGTCATTACCCATATCTAGTGGTGTTTATACAGTATCATACTGTCGTTACCCATACCTAGTGTTTATACAGTATCATACTGTCATTACCCATATCTAGTGGTGTTTATACAGTATCATACTGTCATTACCCATATCTAGTGTTGTTTATACAGTATCATACTGTCGTTACCCATATCTGGTGTTTATACAGTATCATACTGTCGTTACCCATATCTAGTGTTGTTTATACAGTATCATACTGTCATTACCCATATCTAGTGTTTATACTGTATCATACTGTCGTTACCCATATCTAGTGTTTATACAGTATCATACAGTCGTTACCCATATCTAGTATTTATACAGTATCATACTGTCATTACCCATATCTAGTGTTGTTTATACAGTATCATACTGTCGTTACCCATATCTAGTGTTGTTTATACAGTATCATACTGTCGTTACCCATATCTAGTGTTGTTTATACAGTATCTTACTGTCGTTACCCATATCTAGTGGTGTTTATACAGTATCATACTGTCGTTACCCATATCTAGTGTTATTTATACAGTATCATACTGTCGTTACCCATACCTAGTGTTGTTTATACAGTATCATACTGTCATTACCAATATCTAGTGTTTATACAGTATCATACTGTCGTTACCCATATCTAGTGTTTATACAGTATCATACTGTCATTACCCATATCTAGTGTTGTTTATACAGTATCATACTGTCGTTACCCATATCTAGTGGTGTTTATACAGTATCTTACTGTCGTTACCCATATCTAGTGTTTATACAGTATCATACTGTCTTTACCCATACCTAGTGTTGTTTATACAGTATCATACTGTCTTTACCCATATCTAGTGGTGTTTATACAGTATCATACTGTCGTTACCCATACCTAGTGTTGTTTATACAGTATCATACTGTCGTTACCCATATCTAGTGTTGTTTATACAGTATCATACTGTCGTTACCCATATCTAGTGTTGTTTATACAGTATCATACTGTCGTTACCCATACCTAGTGTTGTTTATACAGTATCATACTGTCATTACCCATATCTAGTGTTTATACAGTATCATACTGTCATTACCCATATCTAGTGTTGTTTATACAGCATCATACTGTCATTACCCATATCTAGTGTTGTTTATACAGTATCATACTGTCATTACCCATATCTAGTGTTTATACTGTATCATACTGTCGTTACCCATATCTAGTGTTTATACAGTATCATACTGTCGTTACCCATATCTAGTGTTTATACAGTATCATACTGTCGTTACCCATATCTAGTGTTTATACTGTATCATACTGTCGTTTCCCATATCTAGTGTTTATACAGTATCATACTGTCGTTACACATATCTAGTGTTGTTCATACAGTATCTTACTGTCGTTATCCATATCTAGTGTTGTTTATACAGTATCATACTGTCATTACCTATATCTAGTGTTGTTTTTACAGTATCATACTGTCATTACCCATATCTAGTGTTGTTTATACTGTATCATACTGTCGTTACCCATATCTAGTGTTTATACAGTATCATACTGTCATTACCCATATCTAGTGTTGTTTATACAGTATCTTACTGTCGTTACCCATATCTAGTGGTGTTTATACAGTATCATACTGTCATTACCCATATCTAGTGTTTATACAGTATCATACTGTCATTACCCATATCTAGTGTTGTTTATACAGTATCATACTGTCGTTACCCATATCTAGTGTTGTTTATACAGTATCATACTGTCGTTACCCATACCTAGTGTTGTTTATACAGTATCATACTGTCATTACCCATATCTAGTGTTTATACAGTATCATACTGTCATTACCCATATCTAGTGTTGTTTATACAGCATCATACTGTCATTACCCATATCTAGTGTTGTTTATACAGTATCATACTGTCATTACCCATATCTAGTGTTTATACTGTATCATACTGTCGTTACCCATATCTAGTGTTTATACAGTATCATACTGTCGTTACCCATATCTAGTGTTTATACAGTATCATACTGTCGTTACCCATATCTAGTGTTTATACTGTATCATACTGTCGTTTCCCATATCTAGTGTTTATACAGTATCATACTGTCGTTACCCATATCTAGTGTTGTTCATACAGTATCTTACTGTCGTTATCCATATCTAGTGTTGTTTATACAGTATCATACTGTCATTACCTATATCTAGTGTTGTTTGTACAGTATCATACTGTCATTACCCATATCTAGTGTTGTTTATACTGTATCATACTGTCGTTACCCATATCTAGTGTTTATACAGTATCATACTGTCATTACCCATATCTAGTGTTGTTTATACAGTATCTTACTGTCGTTACCCATATCTAGTGGTGTTTATACAGTATCATACTGTCATTACCCATATCTAGTGTTTATACAGTATCATACTGTCATTACCCATATCTAGTGTTGTTTATACAGTATCATACTGTCGTTACCCATATCTAGTGTTTATACAGTATCATACTGTCGTTACCCATATCTAGTGTTCATACAGTATCATACTGTCATTACCCACATCTAGTGTTGTTTATACAGTATCTTACTGTTGTTACCCATATCTAGTGTTGTTTATACAGTATCATACTGTCGTTACCCATATCTAGTGTTTATACAGTATCATACTGTCGTTACCCATATCTAGTGGTGTTTATACAGTATCATACTGTCGTTACCCATATCTAGTATTTATACAGTATCATACTGTCGTTACCCATATCTAGTGTTCATACAGTATCATACTGTCGTTACCCATATCTAGTGTTTATACAGTATCATACTGTCGTTACCCATATCTAGTGGTGTTTATACAGTATCATACTGTCATTACCCATATCTAGTGTTGTTTATACAGTATCATACTGTCGTTACCCATATCTAGTGTTGTTTATACAGTATCTTACTGTCGTTACCCATATCTAGTGGTGTTTATACAGTATCATACTGTCGTTACCCATATCTAGTGTTGTTTATACAGTATCATACTGTCATTACCCATATCTAGTGTTGTTTATACAGTATCATACTGTCATTACCCATATCTAGTGGTGTTTATACTGTATCATACTGTCGTTACCCATATCTAGTGTTTATACAGTATCATACTGTCATTACCCATATCTAGTGTTGTTTATACAGTATCTTACTGTCGTTACCCATATCTAGTGGTGTTTATACAGTATCATACTGTCATTACCCATATCTAGTGTTTATACAGTATCATACTGTCATTACCCATATCTAGTGTTGTTTATACAGTATCATACTGTCGTTACCCATATCTAGTGTTTATACAGTATCATACTGTCGTTACCCATATCTAGTGTTCATACAGTATCATACTGTCATTACCCATATCTAGTGTTGTTTATACAGTATCTTACTGTCGTTACCCATATCTAGTGGTGTTTATACAGTATCATACTGTCGTTACCCATATCTAGTATTTATACAGTATCATACTGTCGTTACCCATATCTAGTGTTCATACAGTATCATACTGTCATTACCCACATCTAGTGGTGTTTATACAGTATCTTACTGTCGTTATCCATATCTAGTATTTATACAGTATCATACTGTCGTTATCCTTATCTTTTATTCATACAGTATCATACTGTCGTTACCCATATCTAGTGTTGTTTATACAGTATCATACTGTCATTACCCATATCTAGTGGTGTTTATACAGTATCTTACTGTCGTTACCCATATCTAGTGGTGTTTATACAGTATCATACTGTCGTTACCCATATCTAGTGTTGTTTATACAGTATCATACTGTCATTACCCATATCTAGTGTTGTTTATACAGTATCATACTGTCGTTACCCATATCTAGTGTTTATACAGTATCATACTGTCGTTACCCATATCTAGTGTTCATACAGTATCATACTGTCATTACCCATATCTAGTGTTGTTTATACAGTATCTTACTGTCGTTACCCATATCTAGTGGTGTTTATACAGTATCATACTGTCGTTACCCATATCTAGTATTTATACAGTATCATACTGTCGTTACCCATATCTAGTGTTCATACAGTATCATACTGTCATTACCCACATCTAGTGGTGTTTATACAGTATCTTACTGTCGTTATCCATATCTAGTATTTATACAGTATCATACTGTCGTTACCCATATCTAGTGTTGTTTATACAGTATCATACTGTCATTACCCATATCTAGTGTTGTTTATACAGTATCATACTGTCATTACCCATATCTAGTGGTGTTTATACAGTATCTTACTGTCGTTATCCATATCTAGTGGTGTTTATTCTGTAACACAGACAATTTGTCAACCCGTACCAGCTGTCTGTTTGAGATGAATCATAACCACACATACGTTTTGATTTACTTAGGATCTTTTTTTAATCAAACGCACCCAACTGTTTATCTCATTAAAGGCTTGCGGTTTCTGATCAGTTCAATATGCAATGAATATGTCTGAAGGCTGTTAAAGCACAGGATGTTGAATAGCTGCAGAGCCTCAGGAAAACTACCATGTCGTTTCAGTCCAATATGCAATGATTGTTTATAGTTAAAGCATCAGAGAAGTTGAGGACAATAGGTGGAGCCACATCCCCCAGTCAAGACCATGAGTCAGGCATGATTCAGGGCCACCAGAGAGCATGGTGTCATATTGTTGGAGAGGTAGCTAGGACCAGAGAGCATGGTGTCATATTGTTGGAGAGGTAGCCAGCACCAGAGAGCATGGTGTCATATTGTTGGAGAGGTAGTCAGCACCAGAGAGCATGGTGTCATATTGTTGGAGAGGTAGCCAGCACCAGAGAGCATGGTGTCATATTGTTGGAGAGGTAGTCAGCACCAGAGAGCATGGTGTCATATTGTTGGAGAGGTAGCCAGCACCAGAGAGCATGTTGTCATATTGTTGGAGAGGTAGCCAGCACCAGAGAGCATGGTGTCATATTGTTGGAGAGGTAGCCAGCACCAGAGAGAATGTTTTCATATTGTTGGAGAGGTAGTCAGCACCAGAGAGCATGGTGTCATATTGTTGGAGAGGTAGCCAGCACCAGAGAGCATGGTGTCATATTGTTGGAGAGGTAGTCAGCACCAGAGAGCATGGTGTCATATTGTTGGAGAGGTAGCTAGCACCAGAGAGGTTCACACCGCACAAACACACCCATCCAACAATGTGAAAGCATGGAGAGAGTTGGGTGAACTGTGCTCTGTGAACACACACACCCACACAACAATGTGAGAGCATGGAGATAGTTGGGTGAACTGTGCTCTGTGAACACACACACCCACACAACAATGTGAGAGCATGGAGATAGTTGGGTGAACTGTGCTCTGTGAACACACACACCCACACAACAATGCAGCGACATGGTGCTGGGTGAACTGTGCTCTGTCTGTGAGTGATTAGTAATCAGGTCGTTGGCCAGGTCCAGGGTGTGTTCCACTCTACATCGCACGCTGGATCACCTAACAATGACACTTCCTACACTGCTCCCCCTCTTTATCTCTCTCTCTCTCTCTCTCTCTCTCTCTCTCTCTCTCTCTCTCTCTCTCTCTCTCTCTCTCTCCCACCTCTCCCTTTCCATCTATCTATCACTCTCCCACCTCTCCCTTTCCATCTATCTATCACTCTCCCTTCGCTCTTTTTCTCTCTCTTCCCCTCTCTCTCTTTCTCGCTTTCTCTCTCTCTCTCTCCCTCTCTCTCTCTCCCTCTCTCTCTCTCTCTCTCTCTCTCTCTCTCTCTCTCTCTCTCTCTCTTTCTCTCCCCCCCTCCTGCTCTCTCTCTCTCTCTATCTCTCTCTCTCTCTTTCTCTCTCTCTCTCTCTCTCTCTCTCTCTCTCTCTCTCTCTCTCTCTCTCTCTCTCTCTCTCTCTCTCTCTCTCTCTCTCTCTCTCGGTTTGCTGTGTAACTGGGTCAGCAGCCCTGCCAACTGAGCCTAACCTCCATTCACTCCCAACACCAATTCTACAGCCTTGGTTCAGAGCTGACCTCTTTGAGGCCTTGAATTAAGTATTCAAATACACAAGAATATTCATCCATGGTTGGACTTCTGCATCATAGAAAGTGTAATTGGGCCTCCGTTGGTTAGCAACGTTGACTACAGTATGCACAATAAGTGGTCCCTATGTTGGATAAAAATCTCCATGATACTTTTGGTTGAATCTAAAGGGGTTGAGTGTGTATCTCTGACACAGCCTGTGTGTTTGTTCATTTGATTGTGTGTGTGTTTGTGATGTTGTTTGTCCTCCAGCCAATCACATGTCCTGAGTTATAACGAGTATTCTCTGCAGCTGGATCAGTAGACAGACTAGGAAACAGGCGGACTAGGAGACAGGCAGACTAGGAGACAGGCAGACTAGGAGACAGGCGGACTAGGATACAGGCGGTCTACAGGGAGGAGGTGAGGGCCCTCGGAGTGTGGTGTCAGGAAAATAACCTCACACTCAACGTCAACAAAACTAAGGAGATGATTGTGGAATTCAGGAATCAGCAGAGGGAACACCCCCCTATCCACATCGATGGAACAGTAGTGGAGAGGGTAGCAAGTTTTAAGTTCCTCGGCATACACATCACAGACAAACTGAATTGGTCATATATCTTTATGTACATATTCTTTATCCCCTTACACTTGTGTGTATAAGACAGTAGTTTTGGAATTGTTAGTTAGATTACTTGTTGGTTATTACTGCATTGTCGGAACTAGAAGCACAAGCATTTCACTACACTCGCATTAACATCTGCTAACCATGTGTATGTGACAAATTTGATTTGATTTGATTTTGACTAGGAGACAGGCGGACTAGGATACAGGCAGACTAGGAGACAGGCAGACTAGGAGACAGGCGGACTAGGAGACAGGCGGACTAGGAGACAGGCGGACTAGGATACATGCAGACTAGGATACATGCAGACTAGGATACATGCAGACTAGGAGACAGACAGACCAGGAGACAGACAGACCAGGAGACAGACAGACCAGGAGACAGACAGACAACCTCATTTGGTCAATGGGAGAAAGGTTATTTGAGTGGGCTGATATGGTGAGACATGCTGTTTGTTTTGAGTTGTTATGAAAGAGGCCATCTTGTTTGAGCTAATGGCTTGTCGTTGCCACGGGGACACACATTCTCCAGAGTGGTGTTCATGTACATTTTTCCCCTCCTCTTCGTTCTCCCCACAGAGCTGAACTGAGCAGACACAATCAAACAAGTGTAATGCTGATCCCCCTCTCTGTGTATCTGTATCTCTCCCTCTCCCCTTTCCCTCCCTCCTCTTCACTCTTCCCTCACTTCCTCTCCCCATCTCTCTCCCTCTCTCTCTTTTCCTCTCTCTGTCTCCCCCTCTCTCTTTCTCTCTCTTTCTCACCCCCCCTCCTGCTCTCTCTCTCTCTCTCTCTCTCTCTCTCTCTCTCTCCCCCCTCCTGCTCTTTCTCCCTCTCTCTCTCCCTCCCTCCCTCTTTCTTTCTTTCTCCCTCCCTCTCTCTCTTTATCTCTCTCTCTCTCCCTCTCTCTCTTTCTCCCTCCCACTCTCTCTCTCTATCCCTCCATGTCTGTCCATCCCATCATCTGTCCTCTTTCTCTCTCTCCGTCTCTCTCTCCCTCCTCACTCCTTTCTTCCCTCTCTCCTCCCTTGTTTGTCCATCCCCTCCTGTGTCCTCCCACTGATCCTTCCATCCTCTTGTTCTCTCCTGGCAACGAGGGAAACAGCTGTTCAAGAATCACAAGACCCGTTGGAAAAGTAGAACATTGGCTGTGAAATCAGGGGGAATACAAACGTTGAAATGGGAGAATAACTGTAAACGAGGTTAACTATCCAAAACAATGGAGTGTGAGAGGAGGTCCACCAAGTCGAGAGCAAGCTGTTTCCCCGCTAGTCTGATCTGAAGGGGTTGCGTACCAAATGGCACCCTATTTCCTATTTAGCGCACTACTTTAGACCAAAAGGAGGGCGTAGGGGGCCATTTGGGACACACAGGGGTGTTGATCTCTGAGCTGGTCCAAATGGTTGGAGGGTCACGGGAAAGGAAACGTCTGTTCTCTGCGTGACTAGCAGGGTAATCCTATCTGACTAAGGTGGTTGGTTGTGTTTGGTTAGTCTCTGCGTGACTAGTAGGGTAATCCTATCTGACTAAGGTGGTTGTGTTTGGTTAGTTGTCGTTCCTATGGGTTCCTGTTAAGTGTCTCACAGCCTTCAGTTCAGTGTTGCTGAATCTGGACCCCAGACTGAGAAGCGGTGCTGTCTAGTCCTTGGTGAATCTGGACCCCAGACTGAGAAGCGGTGTTGTCTAGTCCTTGGTGAATCTGGACCCCAGACTGAGAAGCGGTGCTGTCTAGTCCTTGGTGAATCTGGACCCCAGACTGAGAAGCAGTACTGTCTAGTCCTTGGTGAATCTGGACCCCAGACTGAGAATCGGTGTTGTCTAGTCCTTGCTGAATCTGGACCCCAGACTGAGAAGCGGTGTTGTCTAGTCCTTGGTGAATCTGGACCCCAGACTGAGAAGCGGTGTTGTCTAGTCCTTGGTGAATCTGGACCCCAGACTGAGAAGCGGTGCTGTCTACTCCTTGGTGAATCTGGACCCCAGACTGAGAAGCAGTACTGTCTAGTCCTTGGTGAATCTGGACCCCAGACTGAGAATCGGTGTTGTCTAGTCCTTGCTGAATCTGGACCCCAGACTGAGAAGCGGTGTTGTCTAGTCCTTGGTGAATCTGGACCCCAGACTGAGAAGCGGTGTTGTCTAGTCCTTGGTGAATCTGGACCCCAGACTGAGAAGCGGTGCTGTCTAGTCCTTGGTGAATCTGGACCCCAGACTGAGAAGCGGTGCTGTCTAGTCCTTGCTGAATCTGGATCCCAGACTGAGAAGCGGTGCTGTCTAGTCCTTGGTGAATCTGGACCCCAGACTGAGAAGCGGTGTTGTCTAGTCCTTGCTGAATCTGGACCCCAGACTGAGAAGCGGTGCTGTCTACTCCTTGCTGAATCTGGACCCCAGACTGAGAAGCGGTGTTGTCTAGTCCTTGCTGAATCTGGACCCCAGACTGAGAAGCGGTGCTGTCTAGTCCTTGGTGATTCTGGACCCCAGACTGAGAAGCGGTGCTGTCTAGTCCTTGCTGAATCTGGACCCCAGACTGAGAAGCGGTGCTGTCTACTCCTTGCTGAATCTGGACCCCAGACTGAGAAGCGGTGTTGTCTAGTCCTTGGTGAATCTGGACCCCAGACTGAGAAGCGGTGTTGTCTAGTCCTTGCTGAATCTGGACCCCAGACTGAGAAGCGGTGCTGTCTAGTCCTTGGTGATTCTGGACCCCAGACTGAGAAGCGGTGCTGTCTAGTCCTTGCTGAATCTGGACCCCAGACTGAGAAGCGGTGCTGTCTAGTCCTTGGTGAATCTGGACCCCAGACTGAGAAGCGGTGCTGTCTACTCCTTGCTGAATCTGGACCCCAGACTGAGAAGCGGTGCTGTCTAGTCCTTGGTGATTCTGGACCCCAGACTGAGAAGCGGTGCTGTCTAGTCCTTGCTGAATCTGGACCCCAGACTGAGAAGCGGTGCTGTCTAGTCCTTGCTGAATAAGAGTTGATATTAAAACAGACACTTGAGAACTGACTGAGTAGATAGAGGGTGTATCCGCAATGGCACCCTGTTCCCCATGTTGTACACTGCTTTTGACGAGAGCCCTATGGGTCCTGGTCCAATGTAGTGTACTATGTAGGGAATCTGGTGCCATTTGAGGACCGGTCAGCAACATTCCAGGGACCAGAGTTGGTGTGGGTCATAATCATCTCTCCTTATTCCTGAAGTGTGCACTAGTTCACTACTCCACACGAATATCTCTCCTTCTTCCTGAAGCACTAGTTCACTACTCCACACGAATATCTCTCCTTCTTCCTGAAGTGTGCACTAGTTCACTACTCCACACGAATTTAAAAGAAACAAATTGGTGTTGGCTTGGAGAGGGAGTTTACAAATTCCAGTAATTTCTTTTCAAATCCATGAAGGGCAGTGAACATGTCTCCCTTCTTTTCTTTCTTCCTCTCTCCCTCTCCTCTCCTCTCCTCTCCTCTCCTCTCCTCTCCTCTCCTCTCCTCTCCTCTCCTCTCCTCTCTTCATTTATTCCCTCTTCTCCTCTTTATATTTAACCTTTATTTAACTGGGCAAATCAGTTAAGAACAAATTCTTATTTACAAAGACAGCCTACCCCGGCCAAACCCTAACCGGGACAACGCTGAGTCAATTGTGCGACGCCCTATGGGAGTCCAATCACGTCCGGTTGTGATACATCATGGAAATCGAACCAGGGTCTGCAGTGACGCCTCTGGCACTGAGATGCAGTGCCTTAGACCTCTGAACCAGGGTCTGTAGTGACGGCTCTGGCACTGAGATGCAGTGCCTTAGACCTCTGAACAAGGGTCTGTAATGACGCCTCTAGCTCTGAGATGCAGTGCCTTAGACCTCTGAACCAGGGTCTGTAGTGACGCCTCTAGCTCTGAGATGCAGTGCCTTAGACCTCTGAACCAGGGTCTGTAGTGACGCCTCTAGCTCTGAGATGCAGTGCCTTAGACCTCTGAACCAGGGTCTGTAGTGACGCCTCTAGCTCTGAGATGCAGTGCCTTAGACCTCTGAACCAGGGTCTGTAGTGACGCCTCTAGCTCTGAGATGCAGTGCCTTAGACCTCTGAACCAGGGTCTGTAGTGACGCCTCTAGCTCTGAGATGCAGTGCCTTAGACCTCTGAACCAGGGTCTGTAGTGACGCCTCTAGCTCTGAGATGCAGTGCCTTAGACCTCTGCTCCACTCGGGAGCTCTGCTGGACAGTGACGTCATAATGAGTCATAACGAGTAAATCCACTAAACATAATTTGATCATAACATTTAATTGAGTTATGACCTGTCCGTCCGATGCTGTCCTGTCTCTGCCGTATCATCACCTGACCTTGGCATTTAGAGCGGCCATCACTTCTCTCTCTGCTCCTCTTCAACAAGCTCCGTTCTGGTTGTCCCGAGTGGCTTCGTCCCAGAATGTATCCCTATTCCCTGTATAGTGCACTAAATAGGGCGTTGGGTACCATTTGTGACACAGACGTAGCTACATAGCTCAGATAAAAGCAGAACAGCAGTTTGTTTATGCAGCTGAAGATTTCGCTGGAGCGTCTTGAATCCTTCCTGCCCTGAGGGCATAGTAACAGAAACAACAACAGCCAGTACAGGATAGGCACCAGTCCTGGCTCTGGTAACATATACACTAGATAGGCGTTTCCTCAAGTTAATGTTTAGTCAAGATGTATGCGTTTTATGAGGGACTTTGTGAGGATCATTGTGCAGAGGTGTAAGACTCAGAGCTACATAAGTGTATTTCAGTGTTAGTATGTGTCTCTGGTAAGACTGTGATGTCACGAAGGGCAAGGAGAGCCTTCAGCACACCACCCAGGAGTATTGATGCAGGACTAGAGTCACCCAGTAGGCTACTTTATGTTACTGGGAGCGAGAACAAGAAGAGAAGTTATTTATTGTGTGAGGCGTTGTGCTTGCAGCTGTCCTGAACACGTTGGTTTGTCATGTGGTCCTGTGACGGTCCCAGCCTCGTCGGCAGGAGGAGATACATGGCGTTGGCGCCGGGCGGGGAGTCAGAGCCACTGACATACTGAACATGTACCTGGTATTCATGCAGGAATCCATTTACCCAGTACACTACTATATTTTACTGTCAAAGAACAAGAAGCTTCATTGTTTTCCTGAACTCGTTGTCTTGTGGACCTGGGCTAGTCCCGATTCTGCATTAAAAACACCCTGTTTCCTATATAGTGCACTGCTTTAGACCAGGGTTGGCAACCTATTCCCTTTATAGTGCCCCGGTCAAAAGTAGTGCACTAAATAGGAAACATGGTGCCATTTGGGACGCATATCTAGCCTCCCAGCCTTCAGGACATGGGTTGGGTGTGGTGCGGTGTGGGTGGTGAGTCAGAGGCGTTGGACAGAGCAGAACAGAGCAGAGAACAGAGCAGAGAAGAACTGAGCATAACAGAGACGAACAGAACTGAGCAGAACAGAGACGAACAGAACAGAACATAACAGAGACGAACAGAACAGAGCAGAGAAGAACTGAGCAGAACAGAGACGAACAGAACAGAGAACAGAGCAGAGAAGAACTGAGCATAACAGAGACGAACAGAACTGAGCAGAACAGAGACGAACAGAACTGAGCATAACAGAGACGAACAGAACAGAGCAGAGAAGAACTGAGCAGAACAGAGACTAACAGAACAGAACAGAGAACAGAGCAGAGAATAACTGAGCATAACAGAGACGAACAGAACTGAGCATAACAGAGACGAACAGAACTGAGCAGAACAGAGACGAACAGAACTGAGCAGAACAGAGACGAACAGAACTGAGCATAACAGAGACGAACAGAACTGAGCATAACAGAGACAAACAGAACAGAGCAGAGAAGAACTGAGCAGAACAGAGACGAACAGAACTGAGCATAACAGAGACGAACAGAACTGAGCATAACAGAGACGAACAGAACTGAGCATAACAGAGACAAACAGAACTGAGCATAACAGAGACAAACAGAACATAACAGAGACGAACAGAACAGAGCAGAGAAGAACTGAGCAGAACAGAGACGAACAGAACAGAACAGAACAGAGCAGAGCTGCCTGGATGAGTTCTGTCTGTGTCATAGATCAAGAGAGACAGCTGTGGGCTCAGTGCTTGTGAGGCCCTGTAACAGGAAGTGGGCTTGGCTTTACACGGCGGCTCACTGCCCGGGCTGGGCTGGCATGTCTGTTGTGTTTTCCCCCTATGACAGACAGACAGAGCTCACTGTTCTGATCCATTGGGACACCCAGTTAGACCGTGACACATATTAGTTCTATTCCAGCACTAATCAAGGATTTAAACTAACTTGATGATTAGTTTACCAGTTATGCTGGCATTGTAATAGAAACAATAGATGATGGATATGACAGACGAGGTGAGGTGATGATGGTGCAACCTGGTCTCAGAGCATTTCATATTATTCTGTATGTAAATCCGAGAACAGTGTGATATGTTACACAAATACACAAATAAAATGTCCATCATCCATTTCGTATGATATGTTACGAATTACAATTCGTACAATATGTTAGGAATTTGCTTACGACGCTTGGCATTGGGTATGGGGAACAAAGGCTTGTGTGTGGCTGCTCAGCCATGGAAACCCATTTCATGAAGCTCTCGGTGAACGGGTCTGTTGCTGACGTTGCTTCCAGAGAAAGCTTGGAACTCGGTAGTGAGTGTTTACGCGCTTCAGGACTAGGCGGTCCCATTCTGTGAGCTTGTGTGTTCTACCACTTCGCGGCTGAACCGTTGTTGCTCCCAGATGTTTTCACTTCACAATAACAGCACAACATTTTATGATCTGACTTGTTGGAAAGGTGTCATCCTATGACGGTGCCACTTTTAAAGTCACTGAGCTCTGCAGTAAGGCCATTCAACTACCAATGTTTGTCTATGGAGATTGCATGGCTGTGTGTTCGATTTTATACACCTGTCAGCAACGGGTGCGGCTGACAGCCAAATCCACTACATTTGAAGGGATAATGTCCACATACCTTTGTACCTAAAGTGTATGATGGATCTGACAGACAAGGACATGATGGTGCTGAGATAACCCACCTGCTGCCACTAGAGGGTCAAAGGTTAACAACCTGCTGCCAGGCTAAAGAAAATACACACACAGCTACTCAGCAGACAGTCAAAATAGCACATTGAGTTGTTCAGTCTCTGTGTCCAACTGAAGATAGATTCAGGATCCTCCCTATCCTGGGAGAAATCAAGCAAAACCAAGAGCTGAGTCGGCTGCAAATACAAAACAGATTCTCCTTGGATGATTAATGAACACTTTTCTGGGTCTCTCTCACTGTCATATATCAGACTCTCAAAGCATACTGACTAGTGTATACTGACTAGTGTATACTGACTAGTGTATACTGACTAGTCCACACTGACTAGTGTATACTGACTAGTCCATATAAACATACTGACTAGTCCATATAAACATACTGACTAGTCCATATAAACATACTGACTAGTCCATATAAACATACTGACTAGTCCATATAAACATACTGACTAGTCCATATTAACATACTGACTAGTCCATATTAACATACTGACTAGTCCATATAAACATACTGACTAGTCCATATTAACATACTGACTAGTCCATATAAACATACTGACTAGTCCATATAAACATACTGACTAGTCCATATTAACATACTGACTAGTCCATAGAAACATACTGACTAGTCCATATTAACATACTGACTAGTCCATATAAACATACTGACTAGTCCATATTAACATACTGACTAGTCCATATTAACATACTGACTAGTCCACATTAACATACTGACTAGTCCATATAAACATACTGACTAGTCCATATTAACATACTGACTAGTCCATATAAACATACTGACTAGTCCATATTAACATACTGACTAGTCCATATTAACATACTGACTAGTCCACATTAACATACTGACTAGTCCATATAAACATACTGACTAGTCCATATTAACATACTGACTAGTCCATATAAACATACTGACTAGTCCATATTAACATACTGACTAGTCCATATAAACATACTGACTAGTCCATATAAACATACTGACTAGTCCATATAAACATACTGACTAGTCCATATTAACATACTGACTAGTCCATATAAACATACTGACTAGTCCATATAAACATACTGACTAGTCCATATAAACATACTGACTAGTCCATATAAACATACTGACTAGTCCATATTAAAATACTGACTAGTCCATATAAACATACTGACTAGTCCATATAAACATACTGACTAGTCCATATAAACATACTGACTAGTCCATATAAACTAGTGCATATAAACATACTGACTAGTCCATATAAACATACTGACTAGTCCATATAAACATACTGACTAGTCCATATTAAAATACTGACTAGTCCATATAAACATACTGACTAGTCCATATAAACATACTGACTAGTCCATATAAACATACTGACTAGTCCATATAAACATACTGACTAGTCCATATAAACATACTGACTAGTCCATATTAACATACTGACTAGTCCATATAAACATACTGACTAGTCCATATAAACATACTGACTAGTCCATATAAACTAGTGCATATAAACATACTGACTAGTCCATATAAACATACTGACTAGTCCATATAAACATACTGACTAGTCCATATAAACATACTGACTAGTCCATATATACATACTGACTAGTCCATATAAACATACTGACTAGTCCATATAAACATACTGACTAGTCCATATAAACATACTGACTAGTCCATATTAACATACTGACTAGTCCATATAAACATACTGACTAGTCCATATAAACATACTGACTAGTCCATATAAACATACTGACTAGTCCATATAAACATACTGACTAGTCCATATAAACATACTGACTAGTCCATATAAACATACTGACTAGTCCATATAAACATACAGACTAGTCCATATAAACATACTGACTAGTCCATATAAACATACTGACTAGTCCATATAAACATACTGACTAGTCCATATTAAAATACTGACTAGTCCATATTAAAATACTGACTAGTCCATATAAACATACTGACTAGTCCATATAAACATACTGACTAGTCCATATAAACACACTGACTAGTCCATATAAACATACTGACTAGTCCATATAAACACACTGACTAGTGTATACTGACTAGTCCATACTGACTAGTCCATATAAACATACTGACTAGTCCATATAAACATACTGACTAGTCCATATAAACTAGTGCATATAAACATACTGACTAGTCCATATAAACATACTGACTAGTCCATATAAACATACTGACTAGTCCATATTAAAATACTGACTAGTCCATATAAACATACTGACTAGTCCATATAAACATACTGACTAGTCCATATAAACACACTGACTAGTGTATACTGACTAGTCCATACTGACTAGTCCATATAAACATACTGACTAGTCCATATAAACATACTGACTAGTCCATATAAACATACTGACTAGTCCATATAAACATACTGACTAGTCCATATAAACATACTGACTAGTCCATATAAACATACTGACTAGTCCATATAAACATACTGACTAGTCCATATAAACATACTGACTAGTCCATATTAACATACTGACTAGTCCATATAAACATACTGACTAGTCCATACTGACTAGTCCATATTAACATACTGACTAGTGTATACTGACTAGTCCATACTGACTAGTCCATACTGACTAGTCCATACTGACTAGTCCATATTAACATACTGACTAGTGTATACTGACTAGTCCATATAAACATACTGACTAGTCCATATAAACATACTGACTAGTCCATATAAACATACTGACTAGTCCATATAAACATACTGACTAGTCCATATAAACATACTGACTAGTCCATATAAACATACTGACTAGTCCATATTAACATACTGACTAGTCCATATTAACATACTGACTAGTCCATATAAACATACTGACTAGTCCATATAAACACACTGACTAGTGTATACTGACTAGTCCATATAAACACACTGACTAGTCCATATAAACACACTGACTAGTGTATACTGACTAGTCCATATAAACACACTGACTAGTCCATATAAACATACTGACTAGTCCATATAAACATACTGACTAGTCCATATAAACTAGTGCATATAAACATACTGACTAGTCCATATAAACATACTGACTAGTCCATATAAACATACTGACTAGTCCATATTAAAATACTGACTAGTCCATATAAACATACTGACTAGTCCATATAAACATACTGACTAGTCCATATAAACATACTGACTAGTCCATATAAACATACTGACTAGTCCATATAAACACACTGACTAGTGTATACTGACTAGTCCATACTGACTAGTCCATATAAACATACTGACTAGTCCATATAAACATACTGACTAGTCCATATAAACATACTGACTAGTCCATATAAACATACTGACTAGTCCATATAAACATACTGACTAGTCCATATAAACATACTGACTAGTCCATATAAACATACTGACTAGTCCATATTAACATACTGACTAGTCCATATAAACATACTGACTAGTCCATACTGACTAGTCCATATTAACATACTGACTAGTGTATACTGACTAGTCCATACTGACTAGTCCATACTGACTAGTCCATACTGACTAGTCCATATTAACATACTGACTAGTGTATACTGACTAGTCCATATAAACATACTGACTAGTCCATATAAACATACTGACTAGTCCATATAAACATACTGACTAGTCCATATAAACATACTGACTAGTCCATATAAACATACTGACTAGTGTATACTGACTAGTCCATATAAACATACTGACTAGTCCATATAAACATACTGACTAGTCCATATAAACATACTGACTAGTCCATATAAACATACTGACTAGTCCATATTAACATACTGACTAGTCCATATAAACATACTGACTAGTCCATACTGACTAGTCCATATTAACATACTGACTAGTGTATACTGACTAGTCCATACTGACTAGTCCATACTGACTAGTCCATACTGACTAGTCCATATTAACATACTGACTAGTGTATACTGACTAGTCCATATAAACACACTGACTAGTCCATATAAACACACTGACTAGTCCATATAAATATACTGACTAGTCCATATAAACATACTGACTAGTCCATATAAACATACTGACTAGTCCATATAAACACACTGACTACTCCATATAAACATACTGACTAGTCCATATAAACATACTGACTAGTCCATATAAACATACTGACTAGTCCATATAAACACACTGACTAGTCCATATAAACATACTGACTAGTCCATATAAACATACTGACTAGTCCATATAAACATACTGACTAGTCCATATAAACATACTGACTAGTCCATATAAACATACTGACTAGTCCATATAAACATACTGACTAGTCCATATAAACATACTGACTAGTCCATATTAACATACTGACTAGTCCATATAAACATACTGACTAGTCCATATTAACATACTGACTAGTCCATATTAACATACTGACTAGTCCATATAAACATACTGACTAGTCCATATAAACATGCTGACTAGTCCATACTAACATACTGACTAGTCCATATAAACATACTGACTAGTCCATATTAACATACTGACTAGTCCATATTAACATACTGACTAGTCCATATAAACATACTGACTAGTCCATATAAACATACTGACTAGTCCATATAAACATACTGACTAGTCCATATAAACATACTGACTAGTCCATATAAACTAGTGCATATAAACATACTGACTAGTCCATATAAACATACTGACTAGTCCATATAAACATACTGACTAGTCCATATTAAAATACTGACTAGTCCATATAAACATACTGACTAGTCCATATAAACATACTGACTAGTCCATATAAACATACTGACTAGTCCATATAAACACACTGACTAGTGTATACTGACTAGTCCATACTGACTAGTCCATATAAACATACTGACTAGTCCATATAAACATACTGACTAGTCCATATAAACATACTGACTAGTCCATATAAACATACTGACTAGTCCATATAAACATACTGACGAGTCCATATAAACATACTGACTAGTCCATATAAACATACTGACTGGTCCATATAAACATACTGACTAGTCCATATAAACATACTGACTAGTCCATATTAACATACTGACTAGTCCATATAAACATACTGACTAGTCCATATTAACATACTGACTAGTCCATATTAACATACTGACTAGTCCATATAAACATACTGACTAGTCCATATAAACATACTGACTAGTCCATATTAACATACTGACTAGTCCATATAAACATACTGACTAGTCCATATTAACATACTGACTAGTCCATATTAACATACTGACTAGTCCATATAAACATACTGACTAGTCCATATAAACATACTGACTAGTCCATATTAACATACTGACTAGTCCATATAAACATACTGACGAGTCCATATAAACATACTGACTAGTCCATATAAACATACTGACTAGTCCATATAAACATACTGACTAGTCCATATAAACATACTGACTAGTCCATATTAACATACTGACTAGTCCATATAAACATACTGACTAGTCCATATAAACACACTGACTAGTGTATACTGACTAGTCCATACTGACTAGTCCATATAAACATACTGACTAGTCCATATAAACATACTGACTAGTCCATATAAACATACTGACTAGTCCATATAAACATACTGACTAGTCCATATAAACATACTGACGAGTCCATATAAACATACTGACTAGTCCATATAAACATACTGACGAGTCCATATAAACATACTGACTAGTCCATACTGACTAGTCCATATTAACATACTGACTAGTCCATATAAACATACTGACTGGTCCATATAAACATACTGACTAGTCCATATAAACAAACTGACTAGTCCATATTAACATACTGACTAGTCCATATAAACATACTGACTAGTCCATATTAACATACTGACTAGTCCATATTAACATACTGACTAGTCCATATAAACATACTGACTAGTCCATATAAACATACTGACTAGTCCATATTAACATACTGACTAGTCCATATAAACATACTGACTAGTCCATATTAACATACTGACTAGTCCATATAAACTAGTGCATATAAACATACTGACTAGTCCATATAAACATACTGACTAGTCCATATAAACATACTGACTAGTCCATATTAAAATACTGACTAGTCCATATAAACATACTGACTAGTCCATATAAACATACTGACTAGTCCATATAAACATACTGACTAGTCCATATAAACATACTGACTAGTCCATATAAACATACTGACTAGTCCATATAAACTAGTGCATATAAACATACTGACTAGTCCATATAAACATACTGACTAGTCCATATAAACATACTGACTAGTCCATATTAACATACTGACTAGTCCATATAAACATACTGACTAGTCCATATAAACTAGTGCATATAAACATACTGACTAGTCCATATAAACATACTGACTAGTCCATATAAACATACTGACTAGTCCATATTAAAATACTGACTAGTCCATATAAACATACTGACTAGTCCATATAAACATACTGACTAGTCCATATAAACATACTGACTAGTCCATATAAACACACTGACTAGTGTATACTGACTAGTCCATACTGACTAGTCCATATAAACATACTGACTAGTCCATATAAACATACTGACTAGTCCATATAAACATACTGACTAGTCCATATTAAAATACTGACTAGTCCATATAAACATACTGACTAGTCCATATAAACATACTGACTAGTCCATATAAACATACTGACTAGTCCATATAAACATACTGACTAGTCCATATAAACATACTGACTAGTCCATATAAACTAGTGCATATAAACATACTGACTAGTCCATATAAACATACTGACTAGTCCATATAAACATACTGACTAGTCCATATTAACATACTGACTAGTCCATATAAACATACTGACTAGTCCATATAAACTAGTGCATATAAACATACTGACTAGTCCATATAAACATACTGACTAGTCCATATAAACATACTGACTAGTCCATATTAAAATACTGACTAGTCCATATAAACATACTGACTAGTCCATATAAACATACTGACTAGTCCATATAAACATACTGACTAGTCCATATAAACACACTGACTAGTGTATACTGACTAGTCCATACTGACTAGTCCATATAAACATACTGACTAGTCCATATAAACATACTGACTAGTCCATATAAACATACTGACTAGTCCATATAAACATACTGACTAGTCCATATAAACATACTGACGAGTCCATATAAACATACTGACTAGTCCATATAAACATACTGACTGGTCCATATAAACATACTGACTAGTCCATATAAACATACTGACTAGTCCATATTAACATACTGACTAGTCCATATAAACATACTGACTAGTCCATATTAACATACTGACTAGTCCATATTAACATACTGACTAGTCCATATAAACATACTGACTAGTCCATATAAACATACTGACTAGTCCATATTAACATACTGACTAGTCCATATAAACATACTGACTAGTCCATATTAACATACTGACTAGTCCATATAAACATACTGACTAGTCCATATTAACATACTGACTAGTCCATATAAACATACTGACTAGTCCATATAAACATACTGACTAGTCCATATAAACATACTGACTAGTCCATATTAACATACTGACTAGTCCATGTAAACATACTGACGAGTCCATATAAACATACTGACTAGTCCATATAAACATACTGACTAGTCCATATAAACATACTGACTAGTCCATATAAACATACTGACTAGTCCATATTAACATACTGACTAGTCCATATAAACATACTGACTAGTCCATATAAACATACTGACTAGTCCATATAAACACACTGACTAGTCCATATAAACATACTGACTAGTCCATATAAACATACTGACTAGTCCATATAAACATACTGACTAGTCCATATTAACATACTGACTAGTCCATATAAACATACTGACTAGTCCATATAAACATACTGACTAGTCCATATAAACATACTGACTAGTCCATATAAACATACTGACTAGTCCATATAAACATACTGACTAGTCCATATAAACATACTGACTAGTCCATATTAACATACTGACTAGTCCATATTAACATACTGACTAGTCCATATAAACATACTGACTAGTCCATATTAACATACTGACTAGTCCATATAAACATACTGACTAGTCCATATAAACATACTGACTAGTCCATATTAACATACTGACTAGTCCATATTAACATACTGACTAGTCCATATAAACATACTGACTAGTCCATATAAACATACTGACTAGTCCATATAAACATACTGACTAGTCCATATAAACATACTGACTAGTCCATATAAACATACTGACTAGTCCATATAAACATACTGACTAGTCCATATAAACATACTGACTAGTCCATATAAACATACTGACTAGTCCATATTAACATACTGACTAGTCCATATAAACATACTGACTAGTCCATATTAACATACTGACTAGTCCATATAAACATACTGACTAGTCCATATTAACATACTGACTAGTCCATATAAACATACTGACTAGTCCATATTAACATACTGACTAGTCCATATAAACATACTGACTAGTCCATATAAACATACTGACGAGTCCATATTAACATACTGACTAGTCCATATAAACATACTGACTAGTCCATATTAACATACTGACTAGTCCATATTAACATACTGACTAGTCCATATAAACATACTGACTAGTCCATATAAACATGCTGACTAGTCCATATTAACATACTGACTAGTCCATATAAACATACTGACTAGTCCATATTAACATACTGACTAGTCCATATAAACATACTGACTAGTCCATATTAACATACTGACTAGTCCATATAAACCTACTGACTAGTCCATACTGACTAGTCCATATAAACATACTGACTAGTCCATATAAACATACTGACTAGTCCATATAAACATACTGACTAGTCCATATTAACATACTGACTAGTCCATATAAACATACTGACTAGTCCATATAAACATACTGACTAGTCCATATAAACATACTGACTAGTCCATATAAACATACTGACGAGTCCATATAAACATACTGACTAGTCCATATAAACATACTGACTGGTCCATATAAACATACTGACTAGTCCATATAAACATACTGACTAGTCCATATTAACATACTGACTAGTCCATATAAACATACTGACTAGTCCATATTAACATACTGACTAGTCCATATTAACATACTGACTAGTCCATATAAACATACTGACTAGTCCATATAAACATACTGACTAGTCCATATTAACATACTGACTAGTCCATATAAACATACTGACTAGTCCATATTAACATACTGACTAGTCCATATAAACATACTGACTAGTCCATATTAACATACTGACTAGTCCATATAAACATACTGACTAGTCCATATAAACATACTGACTAGTCCATATAAACATACTGACTAGTCCATATTAACATACTGACTAGTCCATATAAACATACTGACGAGTCCATATAAACATACTGACTAGTCCATATAAACATACTGACTAGTCCATATAAACATACTGACTAGTCCATATAAACATACTGACTAGTCCATATTAACATACTGACTAGTCCATATAAACATACTGACTAGTCCATATTAACATACTGACTAGTCCATATTAACATACTGACTAGTCCATATTAACATACTGACTAGTCCATATAAACATACTGACTAGTCCATATAAACATACTGACTAGTCCATATTAACATACTGACTAGTCCATATAAACATACTGACTAGTCCATATTAACATACTGACTAGTCCATATAAACATACTGACTAGTCCATATTAACATACTGACTAGTCCATATAAACATACTGACTAGTCCATACTGACTAGTCCATATAAACATACTGACTAGTCCATATAAACATACTGACTAGTCCATATTAACATACTGACTAGTCCATATAAACATACTGACTAGTCCATATAAACATACTGACTAGTCCATATTAACATACTGACTAGTCCATATAAACATACTGACTAGTCCATATAAACATACTGACGAGTACATATAAACATACTGACTAGTACATATAAACATACTGACTAGTCCATATAAACATACTGACTAGTCCATATAAACATACTGACTAGTCCATATAAACATACTGACTAGTCCATATAAACATACTGACTAGTCCATATAAACATACTGACTAGTCCATATTAACATACTGACTAGTCCATATTAACATACTGACTAGTCCATATAAACATACTGACTAGTCCATATTAACATACTGACTAGTCCATATTAACATACTGACTAGTCCATATAAACATACTGACTAGTCCATATAAACATACTGACTAGTCCATATTAACATACTGACTAGTCCATATAAACATACTGACTAGTCCATATTAACATACTGACTAGTCCATATAAACATACTGACTAGTCCATATAAACATACTGACTAGTCCATATAAACATACTGACTAGTCCATATTAACATACTGACTAGTCCATATAAACATACTGACTAGTCCATACTGACTAGTCCATATAAACATACTGACTAGTCCATATTAACATACTGACTAGTCCATATAAACATACTGACTAGTCCATACTGACTAGTCCATATAAACATACTGACTAGTCCATATAAACATACTGACTAGTCTATATAAACATACTGACTAGTCCATATTAACATACTGACTAGTCCATATTAACATACTGACTAGTCCATATAAACATACTGACTAGTCCATATAAACATACTGACTAGTCCATATTAACATACTGACTAGTCCATATAAACATACTGACTAGTCCATATAAACATACTGACTAGTACATATAAACATACTGACTAGTCCATATAAACATACTGACTAGTCCATATAAACATACTGACTAGTCCATATAAACATACTGACTAGTCCATATAAACATACTGACTAGTCCATATAAACATACTGACTAGTCCATATTAACATACTGACTAGTCCATATTAACATACTGACTAGTCCATATAAACATACTGACTAGTCCATATAAACATACTGACTAGTCCATATAAACATACTGACTAGTCCATATAAACATACTGACTAGTCCATATAAACATACTGACTAGTCCATGTAAACATACTGACTAGTCCATATAAACATACTGACTAGTCCATATTAACATACTGACTAGTCCATATAAACATACTGACTAGTCCATATTAACATACTGACTAGTCCATATAAACATACTGACTAGTCCATATTAACATACTGACTAGTCCATATAAACATACTGACTAGTCCATATTAACATACTGACTAGTCCATATAAACATACTGACTAGTCCATATAAACATACTGACTAGTCCATATTAACATACTGACTAGTCCATATAAACATACTGACTAGTCCATATTAACATACTGACTAGTCCATATTAACATACTGACTAGTCCATATAAACATACTGACTAGTCCATATAAACATGCTGACTAGTCCATATTAACATACTGACTAGTCCATATAAACATACTGACTAGTCCATATTAACATACTGACTAGTCCATATAAACATACTGACTAGTCCATATTAACATACTGACTAGTCCATATAAACATACTGACTAGTCCATACTGACTAGTCCATATAAACATACTGACTAGTCCATATAAACATACTGACTAGTCCATATAAACATACTGACTAGTCCATATTAACATACTGACTAGTCCATATAAACATACTGACTAGTCCATATAAACATACTGACTAGTCCATATAAACATACTGACTAGTCCATATTAACATACTGACTAGTCCATATAAACATACTGACGAGTCCATATAAACATACTGACTAGTCCATATAAACATACTGACTAGTCCATATAAACATACTGACTAGTCCATATAAACATACTGACTAGTCCATATTAACATACTGACTAGTCCATATAAACATACTGACTAGTCCATATTAACATACTGACTAGTCCATATTAACATACTGACTAGTCCATATAAACATACTGACTAGTCCATATAAACATACTGACTAGTCCATATTAACATACTGACTAGTCCATATAAACATACTGACTAGTCCATATTAACATACTGACTAGTCCATATTAACATACTGACTAGTCCATATAAACATACTGACTAGTCCATACTGACTAGTCCATATAAACATACTGACTAGTCCATATAAACATACTGACTAGTCCATATAAACATACTGACTAGTCCATATTAACATACTGACTAGTCCATATAAACATACTGACTAGTCCATATAAACATACTGACTAGTCCATATTAACATACTGACTAGTCCATATAAACATACTGACTAGTCCATATAAACATACTGACTAGTACATATAAACATACTGACTAGTCCATATAAACATACTGACTAGTCCATATAAACATACTGACTAGTCCATATAAACATACTGACTAGTCCATATAAACATACTGACTAGTCCATATAAACATACTGACTAGTCCATATTAACATACTGACTAGTCCATATAAACATACTGACTAGTCAATATAAACATACTGACTAGTCCATATAAACATACTGACTAGTCCATATTAACATACTGACTAGTCCATATAAACATACTGACTAGTCCATATAAACATACTGACTAGTCCATATAAACATACTGACTAGTCCATATAAACATACTGACTAGTCCATATAAACATACTGACTAGTCCATATAAACATACTGACTAGTCCATATAAACATACTGACTAGTCCATATAAACATACTGACTAGTCCATATAAACATACTGACTAGTCCATATAAACATACTGACTAGTCCATATTAACATACTGACTAGTCCATATAAACATACTGACTAGTCCATATAAACATACTGACTAGTCCATATAAACATACTGACTAGTCCATATAAACATACTGACTAGTCCATATTAACATACTGACTAGTCCATATAAACATACTGACTAGTCCATATAAACATACTGACTAGTCCATATTAACATACTGACTAGTCCATATAAACATACTGACTAGTCCATATTAACATACTGACTAGTCCATATAAACATACTGACTAGTCCATATAAACATACTGACTAGTCCATATTAACATACTGACTAGTCCATATAAACATACTGACTAGTCCATATTAACATACTGACTAGTCCATATAAACATACTGACTAGTCCATATAAACATACTGACTAGTCCATATTAACATACTGACTAGTCCATATAAACATACTGACTAGTCCATATTAACATACTGACTAGTCCATATTAACATACTGACTAGTCCATATTAACATACTGACTAGTCCATATAAACATACTGACTAGTCCATATTAACATACTGACTAGTCCATATAAACATACTGACTAGTGTATACTGACTAGTCCATACTGACTAGTCCATATAAACATACTGACTAGTGTATACTGACTAGTCCATACTGACTAGTCCATATTAACATACTGACTAGTCCATATAAACATACTGACTAGTCCATATAAACATACTGACTAGTCCATATAAACATACTGACTAGTCCATATAAACATACTGACTAGTCCATATAAACATACTGACTAGTCCATATAAACATACTGACTAGTCCATATAAACATACTGACTAGTCCATATTAACATACTGACTAGTCCATATAAACATACTGACTAGTCCATATTAACATACTGACTAGTCCATATAAACATACTGACTAGTCCATATTAACATACTGACTAGTCCATATAAACATACTGACTAGTCCATATAAACATACTGACTAGTCCATATTAACATACTGACTAGTCCATATAAACATACTGACTAGTCCATATTAACATACTGACTAGTCCATATTAACATACTGACTAGTCCATATAAACATACTGACTAGTCCATATAAACATGCTGACTAGTCCATATTAACATACTGACTAGTCCATATAAACATACTGACTAGTCCATATTAACATACTGACTAGTCCATATAAACACACTGACTAGTCCATATTGACATACTGACTAGTCCATATAAACCTACTGACTAGTCCATACTGACTAGTCCATATAAACATACTGACTAGTCCATATAAACATACTGACTAGTCCATATAAACATACTGACTAGTCCATATTAACATACTGACTAGTCCATATAAACATACTGACTAGTCCATATAAACATACTGACTAGTCCATATAAACATACTGACTAGTCCATATTAACATACTGACTAGTCCATATAAACATACTGACTGGTCCATGTTAACATACTGACTAGTCCATATAAACATACTGACTAGTCCATATTAACATACTGACTAGTCCATATTAACATACTGACTAGTCCATATTAACATACTGACTAGTCCATATAAACATACTGACTAGTCCATATAAACATACTGACTAGTCCATATAAACATACTGACTAGTCCATATAAACATACTGACTAGTCCATATAAACATACTGACTAGTCCATATAAACATACTGACTAGTCCATATAAACATACTGACTAGTCCATATTAACATACTGACTAGTCCATATTAACATACTGACTAGTCCATATAAACATACTGACGAGTCCATATAAACATACTGACTAGTCCATATAAACATACTGACTGGTCCATATAAACATACTGACTAGTCCATATTAACATACTGACTAGTCCATATAAACATACTGACTAGTCCATATAAACATACTGACTAGTCCATATAAACATACAGACTAGTCCATATAAACATACTGACTAGTCCATATTAACATACTGACTAGTCCATATTAACATACTGACTAGTCCATATAAACATACTGACTAGTCCATATAAACATACTGACTAGTCCATATTAACATACTGACTAGTCCATATAAACATACTGACTAGTCCATATTAACATACTGACTAGTCCATATAAACATACTGACTAGTCCATATTAACATACTGACTAGTCCATATAAACATACTGACTAGTCCATATAAACATACTGACTAGTCCATATAAACATACTGACTAGTCCATATTAACATACTGACTAGTCCATATAAACATACTGACGAGTCCATATAAACATACTGACTAGTCCATATAAACATACTGACTAGTCCATATAAACATACTGACTAGTCCATATAAACATACTGACTAGTCCATATTAACATACTGACTAGTCCATATAAACATACTGACTAGTCCATATTAACATACTGACTAGTCCATATTAACATACTGACTAGTCCATATAAACATACTGACTAGTCCATATAAACATACTGACTAGTCCATATTAACATACTGACTAGTCCATATAAACATACTGACTAGTGTATACTGACTAGTCCATACTGACTAGTCCATATTAACATACTGACTAGTCCATATAAACATACTGACTAGTCCATACTGACTAGTCCATATAAACATACTGACTAGTCCATATAAACATACTGACTAGTCCATATAAACATACTGACTAGCTTATACAAGATGATCATATTAGCTTTTTTTTATTGAATCAGATGTCCTGCGTTGAGTTCCCCCGAAGTCTCTGAAGATAAAGTCTGACTCAGAAAATCCAACTAAGATATCAAAGAGCCTGTGTCCCAAATAGAATCCTACATTCCTGTCCTACACTCTTAGAAAACAAGCTAGAACCTAAAAAACCTAGAAAAGGGCTATTGGGCTGTTCCTGTAGGAGAACGCTTTTTGGTTCCAGATTAAACCCTTTTGGGTTTCATGTAGAACCCTTTCCACAGAGGGTTCTACATGAAACCCAAAGAGGTTCTAACTGGAACCAAAAAGCATTCTCCTAAAGGGACAACCCCCCAAAACTTTTGGAACCCTTTTTTCTAAGTGTGTATTCCCTATGGTCAAACGTAGTGCACTACATAGGAAATAGGGTGCTATTTGGGATACAACCCATGTAATTCTCATCTTGGGGGACAGTGACCCTGTGCAGCGCGTGTCACTGTTATCCCAGATGATATCACCGTGGCGTGAGTCGAATCACCCAGAACAACATCAGCACAATAGATTCGCACACACACGCACAGACAGACGCACACACACACACACACACACACAGACGCACACACATGCGCACACACACACACACACAGACGCACACACATGCGCACACACACACACACACACAGACAGACGCACACACACAGACGCACACACATGCGCACACACACAGACAACATGACAGAAACACCAGAGCCATCATCATTACACAGACAGAAGCAACAGAAGTTTTGATCAGAATGAAGCTTCCTTTAATGAGAGAGAGAGAGATAAAGAGAGAGAGAAGAAAGAGAGAGAGGAGAGAAAAGAGAAAGAGAGAGAGGAGAGAAAAGAGTAAGATATCAAATCATCATCATGTTTGCTTTGGCAATGCATGTGGTAACACGGTCCATGCCAATAAAGCCATTTGAATTTGAGACAGAGAGAGAGAGAGGAGACCGAGAGAGAAAGAGAGAGACCGAGAGACAGAGAGAGAGAGAGAGATGATGGTGGAAAGAGTGAGAGAGTCAGCAACAACAGGGATAAGGTCAATTCACAGCTTGGATTGTAACTTCTGAACACAAACACACGGCATAGTCTAACAGAGACAGTAGACAGTTGACAGTAGACAGTAGACTGTAGGCAGTAGGCATTAAACAGTAGGCAGCAGATGGCAGTAGGCAGAAGACAGGAGGTAGGCAGTAGGCAGTAGACAGTAGGCATTAAACAGTAGGCAGCAGATGGCAGTAGGCAGAAGACAGGAGGTAGACAGTAGGCAGTAGGCTGGCAGTAGGCAGAAGACAGTAGGTAGTAGATAGTAGACAGAAGACAGTAGGCAGTAGATAGTAGACAGAAGACAGTAGGCAGTAGATAGTAGACAGAAGACAGTAGGCAGTAGATAGTAGACAGAAGACAGTAGGCAGTAGGCAGTAGGCATTAAACAGTAGGCAGCAGATGGCAGTAGGCAGAAGACAGGAGGTAGGCAGTATACTGTATGCAGTAGGCATTAAACAGTAGGCAGCAGATGGCAGTAGGCAGAAGACAGGAGGTAGACAGTAGGCAGTAGGCTGGCAGTAGGCAGAAGACAGTAGGTAGTAGATAGTAGACAGAAGACAGTAGGCAGTAGATAGTAGACAGAAGACAGTAGGCAGTAGATAGTAGACAGAAGACAGTAGGCAGTAGATAGTAGACAGAAGACAGTAGGTAGTAGATAGTAGACAGAAGACAGTAGACAGTAGATAGTAGACAGAAGACAGTAGGCAGTAGATAGTAGACAGAAGACAGTAGGCAGTAGATAGTAGACAGAAGACAGTAGGCAGTAGATAGTAGACAGAAGACAGTAGGCAGTAGATAGTAGACAGAAGACAGTAGGTAGTAGATAGTAGACAGAAGACAGTAGGTAGTAGATAGTAGACAGAAGACAGTAGACAGTAGATAGTAGACAGAAGACAGTAGGTAGTAGATAGTAGACAGAAGACAGTAGGCAGTAGATAGTAGACAGAAGACAGTAGGTAGTAGATAGTAGACAGAAGACAGTAGGCAGTAGATAGTAGACAGAAGACAGTAGGTAGTAGATATTAGACAGAAGACAGTAGACAGTAGATAGTAGACAGAAGACAGTAGGCAGTAGATAGTAGACAGAAGACAGTAGGTAGTAGATAGTAGACAGAAGACAGTAGGCAGTAGATAGTAGACAGAAGACAGTAGGCAGTAGATAGTAGACAGAAGACAGTAGGCAGTAGATAGTAGACAGAAGACAGTAGGCAGAAGACAGGAGGTAGGCAGTATACAGTAGGCAGTAGGCATTAAACAGTAGGCAGCAGATGGCAGTAGGCAGAAGACAGGAGGTAGACAGTAGGCAGTAGGCTGGCAGTAGGCAGAAGACAGTAGGTAGTAGATAGTAGACAGAAGACAGTAGGCAGTAGATAGTAGACAGAAGACAGTAGGCAGTAGATAGTAGACAGAAGACAGTAGGCAGTAGATAGTAGACAGAAGACAGTAGGCAGTAGATAGTAGACAGAAGACAGTAGGCAGTAGATAGTAGACAGAAGACAGTAGGCAGTAGATAGTAGACAGAAGACAGTAGGCAGTAGATAGTAGACAGAAGACAGTAGGCAGTAGATAGTAGACAGAAGACAGTAGGCAGTAGATAGTAGACAGAAGACAGTAGGCAGTAGATAGTAGACAGAAGACAGTAGACAGTAGATAGTAGACAGAAGACAGTAGGTAGTAGATAGTAGACAGAAGACAGTAGGCAGTAGATAGTAGACAGAAGACAGTAGGTAGTAGATAGTAGACAGAAGACAGTAGGTAGTAGATAGTAGACAGAAGACAGTAGGCAGTAGATAGTAGACAGAAGACAGTAGGCAGTAGATAGTAGACAGAAGACAGTAGACAGTAGATAGTAGACAGAAGACAGTAGGCAGTAGATAGTAGACAGAAGACAGTAGACAGTAGATAGTAGACAGAAGACAGTAGGTAGTAGATAGTAGACAGAAGACAGTAGGTAGTAGATAGTAGACAGAAGACAGTAGGCAGTAGATAGTAGACAGAAGACAGTAGGCAGTAGATAGTAGACAGAAGACAGTAGACAGTAGATAGTAGACAGAAGACAGTAGGCAGTAGATAGTAGACAGAAGACAGTAGACAGTAGATAGTAGACAGAAGACAGTAGGTAGTAGATAGTAGACAGAAGACAGTAGGCAGTAGATAGTAGACAGAAGACAGTAGGCAGTAGATAGTAGACAGAAGACAGTAGACAGTAGATAGTAGACAGAAGACAGTAGGCAGTAGATAGTAGACAGAAGACAGTAGGTAGTAGATAGTAGACAGAAGACAGTAGGCAGTAGATAGAAGACAGTAGGCAGTAGATAGTAGACAGAAGACAGTAGGCAGTAGATAGTAGACAGAAGACAGTAGGTAGTAGATAGTAGACAGAAGACAGTAGGCAGTAGATAGTAGACAGAAGACAGTAGGCAGTAGATAGTAGACAGAAGACAGTAGACAGTAGATAGTAGACAGAAGACAGTAGGTAGTAGATAGTAGACAGAAGACAGTAGGTAGTAGATAGTAGACAGAAGACAGTAGGTAGTAGATAGTAGACAGAAGACAGTAGGTAGTAGATAGTAGACAGAAGACAGTAGGCAGTAGGCTGGCAGTAGACAGAAGACAGTAGGTAGTAGATAGTAGACAGAAGACAGTAGGTAGTAGATAGTAGACAGAAGACAGTAGGCAGTAGATAGTAGACAGAAGACAGTAGACAGTAGACAGTAGACAGTAGACAGAAGACAGTAGATAGTAGACAGTAGACAGTAGACAGTAGATAGTAGACAGTAGATAGTAGACAGAAGACAGTAGATAGTAGACAGTAGACAGTAGACAGTAGACAGAAGACAGTAGATAGTAGACAGTAGACAGTAGACAGTAGACAGTAGACAGTAGATAGTAGACAGTAGATAGTAGACAGAAGACAGTAGACAGTAGATAGTAGACAGTAGATAGTAGACAGTAGATAGTAGACAGTAGACAGAAGACAGTAGATAGTAGACAGTAGACAGTAGACAGTAGACAGTAGACAGTAGATAGTAGACAGTAGACAGTAGATAGTAGACAGTAGACAGTAGACAGTAGACAGTAGACAGTAGATAGTAGACAGAAGACAGTAGATAGTAGACAGTAGACAGTAGACAGTAGACAGTAGACAGTAGACAGAAGACAGTAGATAGTAGACAGTAGACAGTAGACAGTAGACAGTAGACAGTAGATAGTAGACAGTAGACAGTAGATAGTAGACAGAAGACAGTAGACAGTAGATAGTAGACAGAAGACAGTAGGCAGTAGATAGTAGACAGAAGACAGTAGGCAGTAGACAGTAGACAGTAGACAGTAGACAGTAGACAGTAGATAGTAGACAGAAGACAGTAGACAGTAGATAGTAGACAGAAGACAGTAGGTAGTAGATAGTAGACAGAAGACAGTAGGCAGTAGATAGTAGACAGAAGACAGTAGGCAGTAGATAGTAGACAGAAGACAGTAGGTAGTAGATAGTAGACAGAAGACAGTAGGTAGTAGATAGTAGACAGAAGACAGTAGGCAGTAGATAGTAGACAGAAGACAGTAGGTAGTAGATAGTAGACAGAAGACAGTAGGCAGTAGATAGTAGACAGAAGACAGTAGGCAGTAGATAGTAGACAGAAGACAGTAGGCAGTAGATAGTAGACAGAAGACAGTAGGCAGTAGATAGTAGACAGAAGACAGTAGACAGTAGATAGTAGACAGAAGACAGTAGGCAGTAGATAGTAGACAGAAGACAGTAGGCAGTAGATAGTAGACAGAAGACAGTAGGCAGTAGATAGTAGACAGAAGACAGTAGGCAGTAGATAGTAGACAGAAGACAGTAGGCAGTAGATAGTAGACAGAAGACAGTAGGCAGTAGATAGTAGACAGAAGACAGTAGGCAGTAGATAGTAGACAGAAGACAGTAGGCAGTTGTAACGGTAGATTTCCTCCTCTTCGTCTGAAGAGGAGTAAGGATCGGACCAAGATGCGGCGTGGTAAGTGTTCATGACGATTTTAATAAGAAAAGCACTGAACACTATTAAATATAAAAACAATAAACTAATATCTGAAATAACCAAACCGAAACAGTACCGTGTGGCAACAAACACACACACGGAAACAAACACCCACAAACCAACAGTGAAACCCAGGCTACCTAAATATGGTTCTCAATCAGGGACAACGATAAACAGCTGCCTCTGATTGAGAACCATATCAGGCCAAACACAGAAATAGAAAAAACATAGAAACACAAACATAGACTGCCCACCCCAACTCACACCCTGACCATACTAAATAAAGACAAAACAAAGGAAATAAAGGTCAGAACGTGACAGTACTCAGGCTCAGGACAGACGGGAGACTCTGGCGGCTCAGGACAGACGGGAGACTCTGGCGGCTCAGGACAGACGGGAGACTCTGGCGGCTCAGGACAGACGGGAGACTCTGCCGGCTCAGGACAGACGGGAGACTCTGCCGGCTCAGGACAGACGGGAGACTCTGGCGGCTCAGGACAGACGGGAGACTCTGGCGGCTCAGGACAGACGGGAGACTCTGGCGGCTCAGGACAGACGGGAGACTCTGGCGGCTCAGGACAGACGGGAGACTCTGGCGGCTCAGGACAGACGGGAGACTCTGGCGGCTCAGGACAGACGGGAGACTCTGGCGGCTCAGGACAGACGGGAGGTAGACATTAGACAGTAGACAGTAGACAGGAGGTAGGCAGTAGACAGTAGACAGTACACAGGAGGTAGGCAGTAGACAGTAGACAGTAGACAGTAGACAGTAGACATTAGACAGTAGACAGTAGACAGTAGACAGTAGGCAGTAGACAGTAGACATTAGGCAGTAGACATTAGGCAGTAGACAGTAGACATTAGGCAGTAGGCAGTAGACAGTAGGCAGTAGACATTAGGCAGTAGACATTAGGCAGTAGACAGTAGACAGTAGACATTAGGCAGTAGACAGTAGGCAGTAGACATTAGGCAGTAGGCAGTAGGCAGTAGACAGTAGATATTAGGCAGTAGACAGTAGACAGTAGACATTAGGCAGTAGACAGTAGACAGTAGACAGTAGACATTAGGCAGTAGGCAGTAGACAGTAGACAGTAGGCAGTAGACAGTAGACATTAGACAGTAGACAGTAGACAGTAGACAGTAGACATTAGGCAGTAGACAGTAGACATTAGGCAGTAGGCAGTAGACAGTAGACAGTAGACATTCGGCAGTAGGCAGTAGACAGTAGACAGTAGACAGTAGATATTAGACAGTAGACAGTAGACAGTAGACATTAGGCAGTAGGCAGTAGACATTAGGCAGTAGACAGTAGACATTAGGCAGTAGACAGTAGACAGTAGACATTCGGCAGTAGACAGTAGACATTAGGCAATAGGCAGTAGACAGTAGACAGTAGACATTCGGCAGTAGGCAGTAGACAGTAGATATTAGACAGTAGACTGTAGACATTAGGCAGTAGACAGTAGATAGTAGGCAGTAGACAGTAGGCAGTAGACAGTAGACAGTAGGCAGTAGACAGTAGACAGTAGACAGTAGACATTAGGCAGTAGGCAGTAGGCAGTAGACAGTAGGCAGTAGGCAGTAGGCAGTAGACAGTAGACAGTAGACAGTAGACAGTAGGCAGTAGGCAGTAGCTAGTAGCTGGAAGGAGCAGAGCTCTCTCACCAGGCAGTAGGCTGGCAGTAGGCTCTCTCTCACCAGTAATGTCAGTTTGTTTGGCACCCAGACGTTGCTCCTCTTGTGACAGCAGAGCCAGGGTTGGGGACAGGGGACAGAGGGTGAGGTCTGGAGAGGATAGGACAGAGAAGGGAGGACAGGGGATGAGGTCGGGTCTGTGTTGAACCCAGGTCATAAGCACAGCCAAGACCGTGTTAGCCTGCTGGGTGAAGCCTGGGCATTAGTTAGGTGGTCATCATACAACCCCCAGACAACCTCCAATACAGCATCCATCAATCAGCCATAATAATGATCAATAACACTCATGACCTGCTGGGAACCAGAGTACAGTAGTTGATGTTATGTTGTATCCAGATGTACAGGAAACATGTGCATAGCAGGAAGTAGTTTGGGGCTGCTGGGATTTTTTTTGTCTGTGCTACAGACGGCTAATACAGGACTAGTAAAGGCCCACTGCATATATATATATATATATATATATATATGTACTGTATATATATTTTTTTAATCACAGGTTGTTGCAGCAACCTCAGCACCCTACTTCCCACGGCTATGCATCTGTGTAATCGTTAATGTACTGTAACTCCCATGGTCTTAACATGAAGGACTTCTTCATTATCTCCACAATCATCAGAGAGGCTGTGAGATTTACTGTAAACGTGCCAACGCCTCCATACAGAGTTACCGTGACGACCGCAGAGGTCCTGCTCCCAACAGGAAGTGTTGAAAGACCCTTTGTTCCTGCTGCGTCATTCTGACCCCATCACAGGCGTTTTCCATCTTCTGACACGTCAACAATTATTATAATCTTTTTAATATATATACAGGATATACTCATTCAAGGGCTTGAAAAAAAAATTGTAAACTATTTTCTACATAAAAATGTAGAATAATAGTGAAGACATCAAAACTATGAAAAAACACATGGAATCCAATCATGTAGTAACCAAAAAAGTGTTAAACAAATCAAAATAGATTTTAGATTTGAGATTCTTCAAAGTAGCCACCCTTTGTCTTGATGACAGCTTTGCACACTCTTGGCATTCTCTCAACCAGCTTCACCTGGAATGCTTTTCCAACAGTCTTGAAGGAGTTCCCACATATGCCGAGCACTTGTTGGCTGCTTTTCCTTCACTCTGCGGTCCAATTCATCCCAAACCATCTCAATTGGATTGAGGTTGGGTGATTGTGGAAGTCATCTGATGCAGCAGTCCATCACTCTCATTCTTAGTCAAATAGCCCTTACACATCCTGGAGGTGTGTTGGGTCATTGTCCTGTTGAAAAACAAATGATAGTCCCACTAAGCGCAAACCAGATGGGATGGCGTATCGCTGCAGAATGCTGTGGTAGCCATGCTGGTGAAGTGTGCCTTGAATTCTAATTAAATCACTGACGGTGTCACCAGCAAAGCACCGCCACACCATCACACCTCCTCCTCCATGCTTCACGGTGGGAACCACACATGCGGAGATCATCCATTCACCTACTCTGCCTCTCACAATGACACATCGGTTGGAACCAAAAATCTCAAATTTGGACTCATCAGACTAAAGGACAGATTTTCACCGGTCTAATGTCCATTGCTCGTGTTTCTTGGCCCAAGCAAATATTTTCTTCTTATTGGTGTCCTTTAGTAGTGGTTCCTTTAGTAGTGGTTCCTTTAGTAGTGGTTTCTTTAGTAGTGGTTCCTTTAGTAGTGGTTCCTTTAGTAGTGGTTCCTTTAGTAGTGGTTTCTTTAGTAGTGGTTCCTTTAGTAGTGGTTCCTTTAGTAGTGGTTTCTTTAGTAGTGGTTCCTTTAGTAGTGGTTTCTTTGGTAGTGGTTCCTTTAGTAGTGGTTTCTTTGGTAGTGGTTCCTTTAGTAGTGGTTTCTTTGGTAGTGGTTCCTTTAGTAGTGGTTCCTTTAGTAGTGGTTCCTTTAGTAGTGGTTCCTTTAGTAGTGGTTTCTTTGGTAGTGGTTCCTTTAGTAGTGGTTTCTTTGGTAGTGGTTCCTTTAGTAGTGGTTTCTTTGGTAGTGGTTCCTTTAGTAGTGGTTTCTTTGGTAGTGGTTCCTTTAGTAGTGGTTTCTTTAGTAGTGGTTCCTTTAGTAGTGGTTCCTTTAGTAGTGGTTCCTTTAGTAGTGGTTCCTTTAGTAGTGGTTCCTTTAGTAGTGGTTCCTTTAGTAGTGGTTCCTTTAGTAGTGGTTTCTTTGGTAGTGGTTCCTTTAGTAGTGGTTTCTTTGGTAGTGGTTCCTTTAGTAATGGTTTCTTTGCAGCAATTCGACCATGAAGGCCTGATTCTGTCCTCTGAACAGTTGATGTTGAGATGTGTCTGTTACTTGAACTCTGTGAAGCATTTATTTAGGCTGCAATTTCTGAAGCTGGTAACTCTAATGAACTTATCCTCTGCAGCAGAGGTACCTCTGGGTCTTCCTTTCCTGTGGCGGTCCTCATGAGATCCAGTTTCATCATAGCGCTTGATGGTTTTTGCGACTAGACTTGAAGAAACTTTAAAAGTTCTTGACATTTCTCATATTGACTGACCTTCCTTCATGTCTTAATTAAAGTAATGATGGACTGTCGTTTCTCTTTGCTTATTTGAGCTGTTCTTGCCATAATATGAACTTGGTCTTTTACCAAATGTATACCCCACCTACCTTGTCACAACACAACTGATTGGCTCTAAGAAGGAAAGAAATTCCACAAATGAACTTTTAATGAGGCACACCCTCTAATTGAAATGCATTCCAGGTGACTACCTCATTAAGCTGGTTGAGAGAATGCCAAGAGTGTGCAAAGCTGTCATCAAGGCAAAGGGTGGCTACTTTGAAGAACCTCAAATATAAAATATATTTAGATTTGTTTAACACTTTTTTTGGTTACTATATGATTCCATATGTGTTATTTCATAGTTTTGATGTCTTCACTATTATTCTACTATGTAAAAAAATTAAAAATAAAGAAAAACCCTTGAATGAGTCGGTGTGTCCAAACTTGTGACTGGTACTCTATATATAT
Source organism: Oncorhynchus mykiss (assembly GCF_013265735.2). Classification (NCBI taxonomy): domain Eukaryota; kingdom Metazoa; phylum Chordata; class Actinopteri; order Salmoniformes; family Salmonidae; genus Oncorhynchus; species Oncorhynchus mykiss. Next base: position 4,966,280 of record NC_048571.1, on the reverse strand, counting down.
TTTTAATCACAGGGTGTTGCAGCACCCTCAGCACCCCTACTTTCCACGGCTATGCATCTGTGTAATAGTTAATGTACTGTAACTCCTATGGTCTTAACATGAAGGACTTCTTCATTATCTCCACAATCATCAGAGAGGCTGTGAGATTGACTGTAAACGTGCCAACGCCTCCATACAGAGTTACCGTGACGACCGCAGAGGTCCTGCTCCCAACAGGAAGTGTTGTGCTGCGAGGGGTTAATGAGAGCTTCCGTGTTGCCAGAGGGAATTGGGAAAGACCCTTTGTTCCTGCTGCGTCATTCTGACCCCATCACAGGGGTTTTCCATCTTCTGACACGTCAACAATTCTTTTTAGGGAGCTTATTATTTTAACAGTCATTATGTCCCAGATAATCAGAGCAGTGTTATATTTGTTCTATTTTTCCGGCTGCGGATATGTTTTATGTTTTCCTCTCTTTGTGTGTGTGTGTGTGTGTGTGTGTGTGTGTGTGTGTGTGTGTGTGTGTGTGTGTGTGTGTGTGTGTGTGTGTGTGTGTGTGTGTGTGTGTGTGTGTGTGTGTGTTTGTGTGTGTGTGTGTGTGTGTGTGTGTGTAATAGCGTGATAGTTGTCACAGGTGTTGTGTTTTCACACACACACACACACACACACACACACACACACACACACACACACACACACACACACACACACACACACACACACACACACACACACACACACACACACACGTCTGACAAGGCTGGAGTCTGGATTATGGTGAGATATAAAACTTGTAGTGACAGCAGTCAGCCAGAGAAAAGGAACTGCATGGAGTCTTTGTTGTCCTAAATCTCTGGGCTTGGTCTCACGCAGCTCTCTGGCTGTTTGGCTAGACTCCAGATCAGTGAACAATGGCAGTGCGTGCTGCTGGTGAGTGTTTTGGAGCCAGCAACACTGCTCACAGGTCAGTTCTTAAGTTATGGATTGCATTCCAAATGGCACCCTATTCCCTACATAGTGCACTACTTTTGACCAGGGTCCATCAGGAGCCCCATAGGATTCTGGTCAAAAGTAGTGCACTATGTAGGGAATAGGGGGCCATTTGGGAAGCAGATTTGGTCAGGGCTGATGTTCAGCAAACTGGTCACCTCCCTGTTCTGTCAATGCAGAGGGCCCCAGCGGGCTGATACACTGAACAAACACAGACCCCCTTGTTGGTTTTGGCAGATCATCAAGGGGCTCCACCCCTCCTCTCCTTCCCGCCTTTCGTTCATCCCTCCTCTCGTTCATCCCTCCTCTCGCTCTTCCCTCCTCTCGTTCATCCCTCCTCTCGTTCATCCCACCTCTCGTTCATCCCTCCTCTCGTTCATCCCTTCTCTCGTTCATCCCTCCTCTCGTTCATCCCTCCTCTCGTTCATCCCTCCTCTCGTTCATCCCTCCTCTCGTTCATCCCTCCTCTCGTTCATCCCTTCTCTCGTTCTTCCCTCCTCTCGTTCATCCATCCTCTCGTTTATCCCTCCTCTCGTTCATCCCTCCTCTCGTTCATCCCACCTCTCGTTCATCCCTCCTCTCGTTCATCCCTTCTCTCGTTCTTCCCTCCTCTCGTTCATCCCTCCTCTCGTTCATCCCTCCTCTCGTTCTTCCCTCCTCTCGTTCATCCCTCCTCTCGTTCTTCCCTCCTCTCGTTCATCCCTCCTCTCGTTCATCCCACCTCTCGTTCATCCCACCTCTCGTTCATCCCTCCTCTCGTTCATCCCTTCTCTCGTTCATCCCTCCTCTCGTTCATCCCTCCTCTCGTTCATCCCTCCTCTCGTTCATCCCTCCTCTCGTTCATCCCTCCTCTCGTTCATCCCTTCTCTCGTTCATCCCTCCTCTCGTTCATCCCTCCTCTCGTTCATCCCTCCTCTCGTTCATCCCTCCTCTCGTTCATCCCACCTCTCGTTCATCCCTCCTCTCGTTCATCCCTTCTCTCGTTCTTCCCTCCTCTCGTTCATCCCTCCTCTCGTTCATCCCACCTCTCGTTCATCCCTCCTCTCGTTCATCCCTCCTCTCGTTCTTCCCTCCTCTCGTTCATCCCTCCTCTCGTTCTTCCCTCCTCTCGTTCATCCCTCCTCTCGTTCATCCCACCTCTCGTTCATCCCTCCTCTCGTTCATCCCTTCTCTCGTTCTTCCCTCCTCTCGTTCATCCATCCTCTCGTTTATCCCTCCTCTCGTTCATCCCTCCTCTCGTTCATCCCTCCTCTCGTTCATCCCACCTCTTGTTCTTCCCTCCTCTCGTTCATCCATCCTCTTGTGTGCATACAGTTTGTATGTGCAATCATAATATGATTGTGTGTGTGTGTGTGTGTGTGTGTGTGTGTGTGTGTGTGTGTGTGTGTGTCTTGCTGCTCAGAGCAGTCAGTCCTACTGTCCAAGCACCAATTTAGCACCTTGCCAGAACATATTGTACCAAGGTCCTGCCAGGACAACATATTGTACCAAGGTCCTGCCAGGACAACATATTGTACCAAGGTCCTGCCAGGACAACATATTGTACCAAGGTCCTGCCAGGACAACATATTGTACCAAGGTCCTGCCAGGACAACATATTGTACCAAGGTCCTGCCAGGACAACATATTGTACCAAGGTCCTGCCAGGACAACATATTGTACCAAGGTCCTGCCAGGACAACATATTGTACCAAGGTCCTGCCAGGACAACATATTGTACCAAGGTCCTGCCAGGACAACATATTGTACCAAGGTCCTGCCAGGACAACATATTGTACCAAGGTCCTGCCAGGACAACTTATTTTATAGACTGCCCTACATGCAAGTACTTACAGGTTTACACACATGAGGTCATAGATGTTATTAAGCGGTTCTGGCCGGTTCCATTCCTGTTCATTCAAAGTAAAATAGACATTGTTTCAATAGAACACATGATGTCACAGATGTCTTCTTTTACTTCCTGACTCCAGATGGGCTAAAACACGGAGCAGGGCTGGGGGGATTGGACAGGGCTGTAGCAGGGCTGGGGGGATTGGACAGGGCTGTAGCAGGGCTGGGGGGATTGGACAGGGATATCCACCCATTGATTAGGAGGTGTTGACATGGGAACAGGTCTGTGTTTTAACCTAGCTAAACATCATCATGACTCATAAGGAGTGTGTGTGTGTGTGTGTGTGTGTGTGTGTGTGTGTGTGTGCGTGCGCGTGCGTGTGTGTGTGTTTATCTGTGTGCTCAGTCTCAGAGCTCTCTCTGGCACAGCTAGGCTTCCAGCATAGTTTGTCCATAAACAGGCATGATATGCATCACCATCCTCTTCATCAGGAGACCCAGACGTTGCTATTCTCTTTAATCATCCCTCATGTCTCACTCACTTGTTTATGGCCTCTTTATGTGGTCTTTATTTTCAGAGGTGCCCTTCAATAACTGGACTAAAGACACACAATAGTCCTGTCTGTTTAAATGATCTGATGTGATCTCCCCTGGGTTCAGCTGTTGTCCTGTCTGTTTAAATGATCTGATGTGATCTCCCCTGGGTTCAGCTGTTGTCCTGTCTGTTTAAATGATCTGATGTGATCTCCCCTGGGATCAGCTGTTGTCCTGTCTGTTTAAATGATCTGATGTGATCTACCCTGGGTTCAGCTGTAGTCCTGTCTGTTTAAATGACCTGATGTGATCTCCCCTGGGTTCAGCTGTTGTCCTGTCTGTTTAAATAATCTGATGTGATCTACCCTGGGTTCAGCTGCTGTCCTGTCTGTTTGTATTTAAGACGTGGGAAGTAAGCCCATTAGCAGGAACTCCCTGATACACTGAACGGAGGAGGAGGAGGAGGAGGAGGAGAGGAAAGGAGGCCAAGCTCACCCCTCACAGGGAACAGAAAAGTGAGGATGAAGGAGGTATAATTTGAATGGATGGATGGGTTGACGGAGGAGTATTGTCATGGACTGGTCCAGATTAGAATATGTGGAGCATAGATTTGGCTGAGGAAGACATTTCAGCCAGTCCAAGGCAGAACACATCATGTAGAACCACGGTACAGTAGCTGTATGAGCTCCTATCTGCATGCACTTGTGTGCCTACAGTATGTATGTGCAATCATAATATGTGTGTGTGTGTGTGTGTGTTTTGAAAGGTAGGTTGAGGACTAGAGCGGGGGCCACAGACAGGAAAGGTGTTGTCTGTTTGGAAGTGTGTCTCCGTCAGGGTGTTCTGTATATCCCACCATCAGGATCTCAGGAAGTCTATCTCCATGTGGAACTGGAAGTGTGTGTTTCTGTAACTGACACTACATCCCAAATGGCATCCTATTCCCTATATAGTGCACTACTTTTTACCAGAGCCCTGTGCCCGTGGTCTAAAGTAGTGCACTATATAGGGAATCGGGTGTCATTTGGAACGCAGATTCTGACACTGTAGTAACCAGGGGGAGTGTTGAGGCACACCGTTAGGGAACTCTGGGAACAGGGAGCGGTTCCTTTTGGACCCCGACTCCGGTCCCTGGCACTAGGCTCTCAGATCTGTGAGACTACAGGGACCTGACACACACACACACATCTCTGAGTGATACTACAGTGACCTGACAGCTCACGGATCTGTAACAGCTGTTCTCAGAACTGTGTTCACAACACTAATGGAACACAGATGACACTGTATTATGATTGGGAAGATAACGTGTTGGCCTGATACACCGTTGGTTCTGTTTCATATCAGGCCATTTCTTCAGAACTTGGAACTTGGAATCCATGGAATGGAACACAGTGTGTTCGTTACTGTAATAAATGATGAGCCCAAAGCTTCCAACATGGTATCCTCTGATTGAATGACTGTTGTTTGTCTACTGATGTCAAAATAATCCCTATAAGGACTTCTTCCCAGCGTTCTACCCTAAAGGTCAACCAAGGAGAAATATGTCAGAGTGGAGCTTTTATAAGCTTTGAGAACTTAAGCTGAGACAAAGCAGACCTTTTATAAACTGAGACAAGAAGTTGTTGTTGGGAAAGATGCCAAAGTAGAGTTTTCTAAAGTTGAGACAATAGTTTGCTGTTATTCTTTTAATGTTTAGAGGAGAAGTGCATCAGTGATTGGTGTTTGCATAGTTCGGAGTGATTTGCTGTTACACTTAGTGCAGTTTGCAATCTGTCATATTCTTTACAGTCTGTCATATTGTTTACAGTCTGTCATATTGTTTACAGTCTGTCATATTCTTTACAGTCTGTCATATTGTTTACATTATATCATATTGTTTACAGTCTGTCATATTGTTTACTGTCTGTCAAATTGTTTACAGTCTGTCATATTGTTTACATTATATCATATTGTTTACTGTCTGCCATATTGTTTACTGTCTGTCAAATTGTTTACAGTCTGTCATATTGTTTACTGTCTGCCATATTGTTTACTGTCTGTCAAATTGTTTACAGTCTGTCATATTGTTTACAGTCTGTCATATTCTTTACAGTCTGTCATATTCATTACAGTCTGTCATATTGTTTATGGTCTGTCATATTGTTTACAGTCTGTCATATTGATTACAGTCTGTCATATTGTTTACAGTCTGTCATATTTTTTACATGGTATCTTATTGTGTCTGTGTCACGTCGTGCTCAGCTCTAGTCAAGTGGGTTAGAAGGATGCCTCTGACCCCTGCTGCTTGAGTACCTGACCGGGTATCGAACCCGGTTCATCAGCATGCTACAAAACTATCTCCACCCACTGAGCTAAAGCCTAGGAATTATCTCAGGTGGTTAACACAAGTCTTTAGGACTCAGACAAGGTTACTCATCAGGCGAGAGTGGGTTCACCAAACCACTTCCGTTACCCTTGGGCATGTCCAGGGCAGGGTAGGACAGGGGTGAAGGATGCTGGTGGGCTGATGGTGGGTGTTGTATGGCGTGTGTGTAGTGAAACATCTGGAGTCACTAATAAACTAGTCTGTACTGCCAAAGTCTGTACTGCCAGTAAAGTTGGGATATCGATTTGATCTGCTGCCCTGGGAAACTGGAACTGCACACACCTCTCTCTCTCTTTCTCTCTCTCGTAACTCCCTCCCACCTCCCCCTCTTATATCCCTCCTGACTCGCCCTCATAACCTCCTTCTCTATCACCCATATTCTCCCTGCTCCTCCTCTCTGGCCCTCATACTCCCTCACTTTCACCTGATGCAATGAGAGAGAGAGGGGGGGGGGGGGTGGGGGGGGGGGGGGGGGGGGGGGGGGGGGGGGGGGGGGGGGAGAGAGAGAGAGGGAGAGAGAGAGCCCTACTGCCAGACTTTCCCTGACTTGTCAATAATTGTTGTGTTTGGCCATGTAGGGTAACTGTCACTGTCTATACAAAGTCACTGGAGAGTTAGTGGAGAGTGTGGCGTTTGATGGTGTGACTTCATATGGTGTGTTTTCAGTGTGACCTCATATGGTGTGTTTCCAGTATGAACTCGTATGGTGTGTTTTCAGTGTGACTTCATATGGTGTGTTTCCAGTATGAACTCGTATGGTGTGTTTCCAGTGTGACTTCATATGGTGTGTTTCCAGTATGAACTCGTATGGTGTGTTTCCAGTGTGACTTCATATGGTGTGTTTCCAGTGTGACTTCATATGGTGTGTTTTCAGTGTGACTTCATATGGTGTGTTTCCAGTGTGACTTCATATGGTGTGTTTTCAGTGTGACTTCATATGGTGTGTTTTCAGTGTGACTTCATATGGTGTGTTTCCAGTATGAACTCGTATGGTGTGTTTTCAGTGTGACCTCATATGGTGTGTTTTCAGTATGAACTCGTATGGTGTGTTTCCAGTGTGACTTCATATTGCGGTTGTCTGTGTTTGTTTATTCACCAGCCAGGGCATAATGAGGTGGCTTAATTGGAACTTCCTCCTTATTCTGATGACCCTCGCCCACGCACGCACTCACTCACCAACTCACACCTCCTGCTTCAGGAGGGCTAAAGTTATTCCACTAATGATATACTGTATCCTTGTACTGTTCCTCATATACGGTGTAGAGATATGAGCATCTGGGAAATATGATATATACAATGTATAGCATACATCACCTTCAACAGGGTTTCAGAGGGCTGCCTTCAACAGGGTTTCAGAGGGCTGCATTCAACAGGGTTTCAGAGGGCTGCCTTCAACAGGGTTTCAGAGGGCTGCCTTCAACAGGGTTTCAGAGGGCTGCATTCAACAGGGTTTCAGAGGGCTGCCTTCAACAGGGTTTCAGAGGGCTGCATTCAACAGGGTTTCAGAGGGCTGCCTTCAACAGGGTTTCAGAGGGCTGCCTTCAACAGGGTTTCAGAGGGCTGCCTTCAACAGGGTTTCAGAGGGCTGCATTCAACAGGGTTTCAGAGGGCTGCCTTCAATAGGGTTTCAGAGGGTTGCCTTCAACAGGGTTTCAGAGGGCTGCCTTCAACAGGGTTTCAGAGGGCTGCCTTCAACAGGGTTTCAGAGGGCTGCATTCAACAGGGTTTCAGAGGGCTGCATTCAACAGGGTAGGGTTGCAGAGGGTTGCCTTCAACATGGTTGCAGAGGGTTGCCTTCAATAGGGTTTCAGAGGGTTGCCTTCAACAGGGTTTCAGAGGGCTGCCTTCAACAGGGTTTCAGAGGGCTGCCTTCAACAGGGTTTCAGAGGGCTGCATTCAACAGGGTTTCAGAGGGCTGCATTCAACAGGGTAGGGTTGCAGAGGGTTGCCTTCAACATGGTTGCAGAGGGTTGACTTCAACAGGGTTTCAGAGGGTTGGCTTCAACATGGTTGCAGAGGGTTGCCTTCAACATGGTTGCAGAGGGTTGCCTTCAACAGGGTTTCAGAGGGCTGCCTTCAACAGGGTTTCAGAGGGCTGCCTTCAACATGGTTTCAGAGGGCTGCCTTCAACAGGGTTTCAGAGGGCTGCCTTCAACAAGGTTTCAGAGGCCTGCCTTCAACAGGGTTTCAGAGGGCTGCATTCAACAGGGTTTCAGAGGGCTGCCTTCAACAGGGTTTCAGAGGGCTGCCTTCAACAAGGTTTCAGAGGGCTGCCTTCAACAGGGTTTCAGAGGGCTGCTTTCAACAGGGTTTCAGAGGGCTGTCTTCAACAGGGTTTCAGAGGGCTGCCTTCAACAGGGTTTCAGAGGGCTGCTTTCAACAGGGTTTCAGAGGGCTGTCTTCAACAGGGTTTCAGAGGGCTGTCTTCAACAGGGTTTCAGAGGGCTGCCTTCAACAGGGTTTCAGAGGGCTGCCTTCAACAAGGTTTCAGAGGGCTGCCTTCAACAGGGTTTCAGAGGGCTGCCTTCAACAGGGTTTCAGAGGGCTGCCTTCAACATGGTTTCAGAGGGCTGCATTCAACAGGGTTTCAGAGGGCTGCCTTCAACAGGGTTTCAGAGGGCTGCCTTCAACAGGGTTTCAGAGGGCTGCTTTCAACAGGGTTTCAGAGGGCTGCCTTCAACAGGGTTTCAGAGGGCTGCCTTCAACAGGGTTTCAGAGGGCTGCCTTCAACAGTGTTTCAGAGGGCTGCATTCAACAGGGTTTCAGAGGGCTGCATTCAACAGGGTTTCAGAGGGCTGCCTTCAACAGGGTTTCAGAGGGCTGCCTTCAACAGTGTTTCAGAGGGCTGCATTCAACAGGGTTTCAGAGGGCTGCCTTCAACAGGGTTTCAGAGGGCTGCCTTCAACAGGGTTTCAGAGGGCTGTCTTCAGCAGGGTTTCAGAGGGCTGTTACAGTGCAGTCAGGATAACAAGTCCATAGGTCTAAGACAGGACTGGATCGTATGAGTAATGATTGGGATTTATTGGTCTCAGAGCACACAGGAGAAGAGATCAGTGATGTAAGAGGGGGGAGAAGGTGTCATACAGATCTAGGATCTTCATTTGAGCCAGTTTGCTACAGCAGAAAAACAATCCTGCAGAAACAGGAAATGTGAATTATTATATAGATGATAATTCATGGGTGTTTTTGTCAGGGTTAATAGATTTTTCATTTGGGCGAATCAAGTCTGAAATGTCAAAGTGGAAATTACAAACTTTATAAGACTTTTTAACACTCAAATACACTAGAAGTTCCTGCAATGCAGGAAAATTCTCAGCAACAAAAATAGTGATCAAATAAAGATCCTACATCTGTAGATAGGGCGCGGCTCTGCGGACGCCCTCTGCTCCAGGCTGTCCAACCTAATGTTTGTATATCTGTCAGTGTGTATCGGAGCTGTTGGGGAAAAAAGAAGAACACACATTTCCATCCCGTATGAACTAATGGTATGTCTCAGTGTAGCTAGCTATAGTTGTGGTGAGAGTCATAGGTCTGGATGTCTCAGTGTAGCTATCTGTAGTCGTGGTGAGAGTCATAGGTCTGGATGTCTCAGTGTAGCTATCTGTAGTCGTGGTGAGAGTCATAGGTCTGGATGTCTCAGTGTAGCTATCTGTAGTCGTGGTGAGAGTCATAGGTCTGGATGTCTCAGTGTAGCTATCTGTAGTCGTGGTGAGAGTCATAGGTCTGGATGTCTCAGTGTAGCTAGCTGTAGTTGTGGTAAGAGTCATAGGTCTGGATGTCTCAGTGTAGCTAGCTGTAGTCGTGGTGAGAGTCATAGGTCTGGATGTCTCAGTGTAGCTATCTGTAGTCGTGGTGAGAGTCATAGGTCTGGATGTCTCAGTGTAGCTAGCTGTAGTCGTGGTGAGAGTCATAGGTCTGGATGTCTCAGTGTAGCTAGCTATAGTTGTGGTAAGAGTCATAGGTCTGGATGTCTCAGTGTAGCTATCTGTAGTCGTGGTGAGAGTCATAGGTCTGGATGTCTCAGTGTAGCTAGCTGTAGTCGTGGTGAGAGTCATAGGTCTGGATGTCTTTGTGTAGCTAGCTGTAGTCGTGGTGAGAGTCATAGGTCTGGATGTCTCAGTGTAGCTAGCTGTAGTCGTGGTGAGAGTCATAGGTCTGGATGTCTTTGTGTAGCTAGCTATAGTCGTGGTGAGAGTCATAGGTCTGGATGTCTCAGTGTAGCTAGCTGTAGTTGTGGTGAGAGTCATAGGTCTGGGACCAGAGACACATGTTTCAGGGAGGATGTCCATCTTGTTCTAATAATTCTAGGGGAGGAGGCAGGAAGCAAACACGTGTACGCAATCAATCAACTATACAGACCACAAGCGCACACATCATTTCTGTTTATTTACATACTATAGGTTCCACACAACTCCTGGTACAGAGGCAAGAAAAAGTTTGTGAACCCTTTGGAAATACCCGGATTTCTGCATAAATTGGTCATAAAATGTGATCTGCTCTTCATCTAGGTCACAACAACAGACAAACACAGTCTGCTTAAACTAATAAAACACAATGATACATTTTCATGTCTTTATTGAACACATCGTGTGAACATTCACAGTGCAGGGTGGAAAAAGTATGTGAACCCTTGGATTTAATAACTGGTTGCCCCTCCTTTGGCAGCAATAACCTCAACCAAACATTTTCTGTAGTTGCGGATCAGACCTGCACAATGGTCAGGAGGAAATTTGGACCATTCATCTTTAAAAAACTGTTTCAGTTCAGCAATATTCTTGCGATGTCTGGTGTGAACCGCAGGCCTCCTCATTGTCCCTAGAATTTCTAAGCAAACAGCTGGAGGCAGGGCTTTCTCCTATAGAGCTCAATTTTTATGGAACGGTCTGCCTACCCATGTCAGAGACGCAAACTCGGTCTCAACCTTTAAGTCTTTACTGAAGACTCATCTCTTCAGTGGGTCATATGATTAAGTGTAGTCTGGCCCAGGAGTGGGATGGTGAACGGAAAGGCTCTGGATCAACGAACCGCCCTTGCCTGTCTCTGCCTGGCCGGTTCCCCTCTTTCCACTGGGATTCTCTGCCTCTAACCCTATTACAGGGGCTGAGTCACTGGCTTACTGGGGCTCTCTCATACCGTCCCTGGAGGGGGTGCGTCACCTGAGTGGGTTGAGTCACTGATGTGATCATCCTGTCTGGGTTGGCACCCCCCCCCCCCCCCCCCCCCCCCCCCCTTGGGTTGTGCCGTGGCGGAGATCTTTGTGGGCTATACTCAGCCTTGTCTCTGGATGGTAAGTTGGTGGTTGAAGATATCCCTCTAGTGGTGTGGGGGCTGTGCTTTGGCAAAGTGGGTGGGGTTATATCCTTCCTGTTTGGCCCTGTCCGGGGGTGTCCTCGGAGTGGGCCACAGTGTCTCCTGACCCCTCCTGTCTCAGCCTCCAGTATTTATGCTGCAGTAGTTTATGTGTCGGGGGGCTAGGGTCAGTTTGTTATATCTGGAGTACTTATCCTGTCCTATTCGATGTCCTGTGTGAATTTAAGTGTGCTCTCTCTAATTCTCTCTTTCTCTCTTTCTTTCTCTCTCTCGGAGGACCTGAGCCCTAGGACCATGCATCAGGACTACATGACATGATGACTCCTTGCTGTCCCCAGTCCACCTGGCCGTGCTGCTGCTCCAGTTTCAACTGTTCTGCCTTATTATTATTGGACCATGCTGGTAATTTATGAACATTTGAACATCTTGGCCATGTTCTGTTATAATCTCCACCCGGCACAGCCAGAAGAGGACTGGCCACCCCACATAGCCTGGTTCCTCTCTAGGTTTCTTCCTAGGTTTTGGCCTTTCTAGGGAGTTTTTCCTAGCCACCGTAATTCTACACCTGCATTGCTTGCTGTTTGGGGTTTTAGGCTGGGTTTCTGTACAGCACTTTGAGATATCAGCTGATGTACGAAGGGCTATATAAACAAATTTGATTTGATTTGATTTTGAACCGCTCTCTTGAGGTCATGCCACAGCATCTCAATCGGGTTGAGGTCAGGACTCTGACTGGGCCACTCCAGAAGGCGTATTTTATTCTGTTGAAGCCATTCTGTTGTTGATTTACTTCTGTGTTTTGGGTCGTTCATTTTGGGTCCTGTTGCATCACCCAACTTCTGTTAAGCTTCAATTGTCGGACAGATAGCTTTATATTCTCCCGATGAACTTGGGAATACATTTTTCTGTTGATGATAGCAAGCTGTCCAGGCCCTGAGACAGCAAAGCAGCCCCAAACCATGATACTCCCTCCACCAAACTTTACAGTTGGGATGAGGTTTTGGTGTTATTGTGCTGTGCCTTTTTTTCTCCACACATAGTGGTGTGTGTTCCATCCAAACAACTCAACTGTAGTTTAATCTGTCCACAGAATATTTTGCCAGAAGCGCTGTGGAACATCCAGATGCTCCTTAGTGAACTTCAGATGTGGAGCAATGTGTTTTTTTGGACAGCAGTGGCTATTTCTGTTGTGTCCTCCCATGAACACCATCTTGTTTAGTGTTTTATGTATCGTAGACTCGTCAACAGAGATGTTAGCATGTTCCAGAGATTTCTGTAAGTCTTTAGCTGACTCTAGGATTCTTCTTAACCTCATTGAGTATTCTGCGCTGTGCTCTTGCAGTCATCTTTGCAGGACGGCCACTCCTAGGAAGAGTAGCAACAGTGCTGAACTTTCTCCATTTATAGAAAATGTGTCTTACTATGAACTGATGAACATCAAGGCTTTTAGAGATACTTTTGTAACAATTAGATCTTCTGAGATCTCTCTTGTTCGAGACATGGTTCCCATCAGGCAATGCTTCTTGTGAATAGCAAACTCACATTTTGTGAGTGTTTTTATAGGGCAGGGCAGCTCTAACCAACATCTCCAATCTCATCTCATTGATTGGACTCCAGGTTAGCTGACTCCTGACTCCAATTATCTTTTGGAGAAGTCATTAGCCTAGGGGTTCACATACTTTTTCCAACCTACACTGTGAATGTTTAAATGATGTAATCAATATAGACAAGAAAAATACAATAATTTGTGTGTTATTTTTTTAACCTTTATTTAACTAGGCAAGTCAGTTAAGAACAAATTCTTATTTTCAATGACGGCCTAGGAACAGTGGGTTAACTGCCTGTTCAGGGGCAGAACGACAGATTTGTACCTTGTCAGCTCGGGGATTTAAACTTGCAACTTTCCAGTTACTAGTCCAACGCTCTAACCACTAGGCTACCTGCTGGTTACTAGTCCAACGCTCTAACCACTAGGCTACCCTGCCGACACTATGTTATCTGTTGTTGTGACTAAGATGAAGATCAGATCTAATTTTATGACCAATTTATTCAGAAATCCAGATAATTCCAAAGGGTTCACATACTTTTTCTTGCCACTGTATGTGTACAGATAAGTGTCAGTGTGAGAGGACTGGAAAGAAGACACTGATACAGAGAGTCCACTAACTAACAAGCTAAAATAACCTCTTCTTGAACTTCAGCAGAACATCCATCATAGTTTGTATCCCAAATGGCACCCTATTCCCTTTATAGTGCACTACTTTAGACCAGAGCCCATAGAGCATAGTGCACTACTTTAGACCAGAGCCCATAGAGCATAGTGCACTACTTTAGACCAGAGCCCATAGAGCATAGTGCACTATGTCGGGAATAGGGTTCCATTTTGGATGCAGACCATACTCTGTGTAATGAAGCCTACACCTGCACTTCTACCCCTCATTCACTCCCTGCAGTCTTTCATCCATCCTCTCTCCCTTCTGCACCTCTCCTCCTTGACTGTTCTCCATCCCTCCATATATCTTCTATTATCTCTGATTAACAGACAGTCATCCTTCTCTCCCTCCTCTAGACCTTCTGCTCTATCCCGCCCCCTACTGTTTGTTATACGTCATCACAGACTAGTTGGCCAGTTTGTGCACTGGAGAGAATGCTGACTAGGTAAGGGATGAGTCCACAGCCAATGGGTCATTATGTTGACCGACAGGATTGGTCAAGCTGTTTTACAATCAATCAAAGGTGACAAAACACACACACAGCCACACACACACACACAGCCACACACACACAGCCACACACACACAGCCACACACACACACACATGATCGGGGGGAAAAAATACAGAAGAGCAGAAACAAACCCTCATGAAGGCTACAGGTATTGTACACACCATGATGTTTAACACACACACTCAATTAGCCTACAAGCACAAACATTTTCAAGTATTATCCTTCACAGACTGGTGTTTATTTATAGGATTAAGTCTAAGATTTGTAGTCTTCTGAGGATTGTTCAGGGTTGGAGTCAATTCTATTTAAATTCCAGTCAATTCAGGTACACTGAAATTCCAACTCCAATTAACTACGATGCTTTTCAATGAGGAAAATTTGGAATTTGATTTACTTTCCGAAATTGACTGAAATTGAAATGGAATTGACTGGAATTGAAATGGAATTGACTGGAATTGAAATGGAATTGACTGGAATTGAAATGGAATTTAAATGGAATTGACTGGAATTTAAATGGAATTGACTGAAATTGAAATGGAATTGACTGGAATTGAAATGGAATTGACTGGAATTGAAATGGAATTGACTGGAATTGAAATGGAATTGACTGGAATTGAAATGGAATTGAAATGGAATTGACTGGAATTGAAATGGAATTGAAAGGGAATTGAAATGGAATTGACTGGAATTGAAATGGAATTGAAAGGGAATTGAAATGGAATTGACTGGAATTGAAATGGAATTGACTGGAATTGAAATGGAATTGACTGGAATTGAAATGGAATTGACTGGAATTGAAATGGAATTTAAATGGAATTGAAATGGAATTTAAATGGAATTGACTGGAATTGAAATGGAATTGACTGAAATTGAAATGGAATTGACTGGAATTGAAATGGAATTGACTGGAATTGAAATGGAATTGACTGGAATTGAAATGGAATTGAAATGGAATTGACTGGAATTGAAATGGAATTGAAAGGGAATTGAAATGGAATTGACTCCAGCTCTGTTGCGGTTACACATCATGCTACCAGACTGGTCTCAGAACATATTTTATATTTTACTAAAATCCGTGCCACTCCAATAGAACATCTCCTTTTTGGCATATGTAAATCCAGGGACACTCAAATGAGTATGATATGTTACGTTGGTATGACAGTAGGTTACTTAAGGCAGAGCAAACGTTTAGCAAGCCAAAGAATACATATTTCAATCTAATCACAGACAACTTTAGCATTTTAGCAGCTTTGCAGCTACTTACTACTTTTTAGGTACTTTGCAACTACTTAGCATGCTAGCTAACCCTTCCCCTAACCTTTTAACTTAACTCCAAACCTTAACTCCTAACCTAATCATACTAAAGCAGTTGAGTGTGATATATCATACTAAAGCAGTCGAGTGTGATATATCATACTAAAGCAGTTGAGTGTGATAGCAGTTGAGTGTGATATATCATACTAAAGCAGTTGAGTGTGATATATCATACTAAAGCAGTTGAGTGTGATATATCACACTAAAGCAGTTGAGTGTGATATATCACACTAAAGCAGTTGAGTGTGATATATCACACTAAAGCAGTTGAGTGTGATATATCACACTAAAGCAGTTGAGTGTGATATATCACACTAAAGCAGTTGAGTGTGATATATCACACTAAAGCAGTTGAGTGTGATATATCATACTAAAGCAGTTGAGTGTGATATATCACACTAAAGCAGTTGAGTGTGATATATCACACTAAAGCAGTTGAGTGTGATATATCACACTAAAGCAGTTGAGTGTGATATATCAAACTAAAGCAGTTGAGTGTGATATATCATACTGAAACAGTTGAGTGTGACATTTCACACTAAAGCAGTTGAGTGTGATATATCATACTAAAGCAGTTGAGTGTGATATATCATACTAAAGCAGTTGAGTGTGATAGCAGTTGAGTGTGATATATTATACTGAAGCAGTTGAGTGTGATATATCACACTAAAGCAGTCGAGTATGATATATCACACTAAAGCAGTTGAGTGTGATATATCATACTAAAGCAGTTGAGTGTGATAGCAGTTGAGTGTGATATATCATACTAAAGCAGTCGAGTATGATATATCACACTAAAGCAGTTGAGTGTGATATATCATACTAAAGCAGTTGAGTGTGATATATCAAACTAAAACAGTTGAGTGTGATATATCATACTGAAGCAGTTGAGTGTGATATATCACACTAAAGCAGTTGAGTGTGATATATCATACTAAAGCAGTTGAGTGTGATATCAAACTAAAGCAGTTGAGTGTGATATATCATACTAAAGCAGTTGAGTGTGATATCAAACTAAAGCAGTTGAGTGTGATATATCATACTAAAGCAGTTGAGTGTGATATATCATACTAAAGCAGTTGAGTGTGATATATCAAACTAAAACAGTTGAGTGTGATATATCATACTGAAGCAGTTGAGTGTGATATATCACACTAAAGCAGTTGAGTGTGATATATCATACTAAAGCAGTTGAGTGTGATATCAAACTAAAGCAGTTGAGTGTGATATATCATACTAAAGCAGTTGAGTGTGATATATCAAACTAAAGCAGTTGAGTGTGATATATCACACTAAAGCAGTTGAGTGTGATATATCATACTAAAGCAGTTGAGTGTGATATATCACACTAAAGCAGTTGAGTGTGATATATCATACTAAAGCAGTCGAGTATGATATATCACACTAAAGCAGTTGAGTGTGATATATCATACTAAAGCAGTTGAGTGTGATATATCAAACTAAAACAGTTGAGTGTGATATATCATACTGAAGCAGTTGAGTGTGATATATCATACTGAAGCAGTTGAGTGTGATATATCACACTAAAGCAGTTGAGTGTGATATATCACACTAAAGCAGTTGAGTGTGATATATCATACTAAAGCAGTTGAGTGTGATATATCAAACTAAAACAGTTGAGTGTGATATATCATACTGAAGCAGTTGAGTGTGATATATCATACTGAAGCAGTTGAGTGTGATATATCACACTAAAGCAGTTGAGTGTGATATATCACACTAAAGCAGTTGAGTGTGATATATCATACTAAAGCAGTTGAGTGTGATATATCACACTAAAGCAGTTGAGTGTGATATATCATACTAAAGCAGTTGAGCGTGATATATCAAACTAAAGCAGTTGAGCGTGATATATCATACTAAACGATACTGGTGCGATCAAGACGTAGGATACGTCCTACAATTCGTATTATATTGTACGACCGCTATTACGTTGGTAAGCCAATGTAATGTAATCTAATGTAAAGTAACATATCATACTAAATGGAGTGGCATGGCTACGCTTGCTCTGAGCCCAGGTTTCAGCGGTCTACACCATGAGACGAGAGCCAGGGATGTAGTGAGACTCTTTCCAGATGTTTGTCTCTCCACAGTTCTCTGTCTTCCTCTTGCACTGGTAACAGCGGCGGTACTGCTCACACTGGTCAATCAGAAGACTGCTCCCAGACCTGTCATAGACATCAGAGATCAACGTCAGAATGTGGTCAATCAATCAGCAGACTGCTCCCAGACCTGTCATAGACATCAGAGATCAACGTCAGAATGTGGTCAATCAATCAGCAGACTGCTCCCAGACCTGTCATAGACATCAGAGATCAACGTCAGAATGTGGTCAATCAATCAGCAGACTGCTCCCAGACCTGACAGAGACATCAGAGATCAACGTCAGAATGTGGTCAATCAATCAGCAGACTGCTCCCAGACCTGTCAGAAACATCAGAGATCAACGTCAGAATGTGGTCAATCAATCAGCAGACTGCTCCCAGACCTGTCATAGACATCAGAGATCAACGTCAGAATGTGGTCAATCAATCAGCAGACTGCTCCCAGACCTGTCAGAGACATTAGAGATCAACGTCAGAATGTGGTCAATCAGCAGACTGCTCCCAGACCTGTCATAGACATCAGAGATCAACGTCAGAATGTGGTCAATCAGCAGACTGCTCCCAGACCTGTCATAGACATCAGAGATCAACGTCAGAATGTGGTCAATCAGTCAGCAGACTGCTCCCAGACCTGTCATAGACATCAGAGATCAACGTCAGAATGTGGTCAATCAATCAGCAGACTGCTCCCAGACCTGTCATAGACATCAGAGATCAACGTCAGAATGTGGTCAATCAGAAGACTGCTCCCAGACCTGTCATAGACATCAGAGATCAACGTCAGAATGTGGTCAATCAGTCAGCAGACTGCTCCCAGACCTGTCATAGACATCAGAGATCAACGTCAGAATGTGGTCAATCAGAAGACTGCTCCCAGACCTGTCATAGACATCAGAGATCAACGTCAGAATGTGGTCAATCAGTCAGCAGACTGCTCCCAGACCTGTCATAGACATCAGAGATCAACGTCAGAATGTGGTCAATCAATCAGCAGACTGCTCCCAGACCTGTCATAGACATCAGAGATCAACGTCAGAATGTGGTCAATCAGTCAGCAGACTGCTCCCAGACCTGTCATAGACATCAGAGATCAACGTCAGAATGTGGTCAATCAATCAGAAGACTGCTCCCAGACCTGTCATAGACATCAGAGATCAACGTCAGAATGTGGTCAATCAGTCAGCAGACTGCTCCCAGACCTGTCATAGACATCAGAGATCAACGTCAGAATGTGGTCAATCAATCAGAAGACTGCTCCCAGACCTGTCATAGACATCAGAGATCAACGTCAGAATGTGGTCAATCAGAAGACTGCTCCCAGACCTGTCATAGACATCAGAGATCAACGTCAGAATGTGGTCAATCAGAAGACTGCTCCCAGACCTGACATAGACATCAGAGATCAACGTCAGAATGTGGTCAATCAGCAGACTGCTCCCAGACCTGTCATAGACATCAGAGATCAATGTCAGAATGTGGTCAATCAATCAGCAGACTGCTCCCAGACCTGTCATAGACATCAGAGATCAACGTCAGAATGTGGTCAATCAGAAGACTGCTCCCAGACCTGTCATAGACATCAGAGATCAACGTCAGAATGTGGTCAATCAGAAGACTGCTCCCAGACCTGTCATAGACATCAGAGATCAACGTCAGAATGTGGTCAATCAATCAGCAGACTGCTCCCAGACCTGTCATAGACATCAGAGATCAACGTCAGAATGTGGTCAATCAGTCAGAAGACTGCTCCCAGACCTGTCATAGACATCAGAGATCAACGTCAGAATGTGGTCAATCAGAAGACTGCTCCCAGACCTGTCATAGACATCAGAGATCAACGTCAGAATGTGGTCAATCAGAAGACTGCTCCCAGACCTGACATAGACATCAGAGATCAACGTCAGAATGTGGTCAATCAATCAGAAGACTGTTCCCAGACCTGTCATAGACATCAGAGATCAACGTCAGAATGTGGTCAATAAGCAGACTGCTCCCAGACCTGTCATAGACATCAGAGATCAACGTCAGAATGTGGTCAATCAATCAGCAGACTGCTCCCAGACCTGTCATAGACATCAGAGATCAACGTCATAATGTGGTCAATCAGCAGACTGCTCCCAGACCTGTCATAGACATCAGAGATCAACGTCAGAATGTGATGGTACAGAAAGCAGATGTCAACTATCATGACAGTGATCGACTCAATCAGCCGGTCCCAAATCACTACCTTTTTCTCCTTCTTAACCCTAACACCCGATGCTAGTGTATCTGAAGTGTCTGGATAGGTATAAACAGTGTAGTGGTAGATCTGAAGGGTCTGGATAGGTATAAACAGTGTAGTGGTAGATCTGAAGGGTCTGGATAGGTATAAACAGTGTAGTGGTAGATCTGAAGGGTCTGGATAGGTATAAACAGTGTAGTGGTAGATCTGAAGGGTCTGGATAGGTATAAACAGTGTAGTGGTAGAGCTGAAGGGTCTGGATAGGTATAAACAGTGTAGTGGTAGATCTAAAGGGTCTGGATAGGTATAAACAGTGTAGTGGTGTATCTGAAGGGTCTGGATAGGTATAAACAGTGTAGTGGTAGATCTGAAGGGTCTGGATAGGTATAAACAGTGTAGTGGTAGATCTGAAGGGCCTGGATAGGTATAAACAGTGTAGTGGTGTATCTGAAGGGTCTGGATAAACAGTGTAGTGGTAGATCTGAAGGGTCTGGATAGGTATAAACAGTGTAGTGGTAGATCTGAAGGGTCTGGATAGGTATAAACAGTGTAGTGGTAGATCTGAAGGGTCTGGATAGGTATAAACAGTGTAGTGGTGTATCTGAAGGGTCTGGATAAACAGTGTAGTGGTAGATCTGAAGGGTCTGGATAGGTATAAACAGTGTAGTGGTAGATCTGAAGGGCCTGGATAGGTATAAACAGTGTAGTGGTGGATCTGAAGGGTCTGGATAGGTATAAACAGTGTAGTGGTGTATCTGAAGGGTCTGGATAGGGATAAACAGTGTAGTGGTAGATCTGAAGGGTATGGATAGGTATAAACAGTGTAGTGGTAGATCTGAAGGGTCTGGATAGGTATAAACAGTGTAGTGGTAAATCTGAAGGGTCTGGATAGGTATAAACAATGTAGTGGTAGATCTGAAGGGTCTGGATAGGTATAAACAGTGTAGTGGTAGATCTGAAGGGTATGGATAGGTATAAACAGTGTAGTGGTGTATCTGAAGGGTCTGGATAGGTATAAACAGTGTAGTGGTAGATCTGAAGGGTCTGGATAGGTATAAACAGTGTAGTGGTAGATCTGAAGGGTATGGATAGGTATAAGCAATGTAGTGGGAAAGCTTCCATCATATTGTTTCCATCTTACAGATCTGTAAACATAGAAGGGTTAGGGCCAATTCAAGTTGTGATTTGAGTATATTACTTGATGAATTCCTTCTCCTCTCTGTCTCGGTGGCGTTTCAGGTCGGCGCTGCGTCTCCAGGTGTCCTCCAACGAGGCCCTCAGGTTATGCAGCTTCTCAAAGCGGTTGATGTGGTCGTTTATCAGTCTGCCAGGAGAGAGAGGGAGAGGAAAATATAGAAACAGAACATATAGACAAGACATCGCATATAAAATGGCCTTTAACCTTGAACCATTCCATATACCATTTTTTTTCTGCATTCTCATTTTATTCACTCACTTTCTGAATTTCAAGTGGAGAATTTCACCCTCCCCACTCCCCCGTCTCTCCATGACTCCCTCTCGCTCCCTCCCCCCCCCCCCCCCCCCCCCCCCCCCTGCCTTCCCCCTTCCACTCACTCCTTCCTGTTCCTGTTGAGCATCTCTCTCTCGTTCTTCTGTTTGGTGCTGCGGTTAAGGAGCAGCTCTTTTCTCTTGTTATTAGCCGTGGTCAGTTGTTCCTGGTAGACCTTCTCCGCCCGCTGCCTCTGCTCTGACAGCCCAGCAGGGGTACAGTCCAGCTGGCCAAACACAGGGCCGTCCGAGTCGGGCAGGCGCGCTGGGAGGCCCGAGCCCTGGTACTCCACCTGGTAGATACGTTAATTAAATAACATCCATTAGATTTGTGGAGCATCAAGATCCTCAAATTATTTGTCTACTCAACCTGGGTGAAGATTACAATCACAGAGGAGCTCACAACTACTGGAAACTCATCTGTCATCTATAAGTACTGGAATCTCTCAACTATGACTTCCTGTTCTCGGTTAAAGAAGAGCCATTTGATTGGCAGAGCATGAAGATCACCAGTGTGCTGAGATTGTTTTCTACTCAACCTGGACTAAAAATAGACACCACAGAGGAGCTGGACTACTGTTCAACCTGGACTAGACATAGACACCACAGAGGAGCTAGACTACTGTTCAACCTGGACTAAACATAGACACCACAGAGGAGCTGGACTACTGTTCAACCTGGACTAGACATAGACACCACAGAGGAGCTGGACTACTGTTCAACCTGGACTAAACATAGACACCACAGAGGAGCTAGACTACTGTTCAACCTGGACTAGACATAGACACCACAGAGGAGCTGGACTACTGTTCAACCTGGACTAGACATAGACACCACAGAGGAGCTGGACTACTGTTCAACCTGGACTAAACATAGACACCACAGAGGAGCTAGACTACTGTTCAACCTGGACTAGACATAGACACCACAGAGGAGCTGGACTACTGTTCAACCTGGACTAGACATAGACACCACAGAGGAGCTGGACTACTGTTCAACCTGGACTAAACAGACACCACAGAGGAGCTAGACTACTGTTCAACCTGGACTAAACATAGACACCACAGAGGAGCTGGACTACTGTTCAACCTGGACTAGACATAGACACCACAGAGGAGCTAGACTACTGTTCAACCTGGACTAAACATAGACACCACAGAGGAGCTAGACTACTGTTCAACCTGGACTAGACATAGACACCACAGAGGAGCTGGACTACTGTTCAACCTGGACTAGACAGACACCACAGAGGAGCTAGACTACTGTTCAACCTGGACTAGACATAGACACCACAGAGGAGCTAGACTACTGTTCAACCTGGACTAGACATAGACATCACAGAGGAGCTAGACTACTGTTCAACCTGGACTAGACATCACAGAGGAGCTAGACTACTGTTCAACCTGGACTAGACATAGACACCACAGAGGAGCTAGACTACTGTTCAACCTGGACTAGACATAGACACCACAGAGGAGCTGGACTACTGTTCAACCTGGACTAGACATAGACATCACAGAGGAGCTAGACTACTGTTCAACCTGGACTAGACATAGACACCACAGAGGAGCTGGACTACTGTTCAACCTGGACTAAACATAGACACCACAGAGGAGCTGGACTACTGTTCAACCTGGACTAAACATAGACACCACAGAGGAGCTGGACTACTGTTCAACCTGGACTAGACATAGACACCACAGAGGAGCTGGACTACTGTTCAACCTGGACTAGACAGACACCACAGAGGAGCTGGACTACTGTTCAACCTGGACTAGACAGACACCACAGAGGAGCTGGACTACTGTTCAACCTGGACTAGACATAGACACAACAGAGGAGCTGGACTACTGTTCAACCTGGACTAGACATAGACACCACAGAGGAGCTGGACTACTGTTCAACCTGGACTAAACATAGACACCACAGAGGAGCTGGACTACTGTTCAACCTGGACTAGACATAGACACCACAGAGGAGCTGGACTACTGTTCAACCTGGACTAGACAGACACCACAGAGGAGCTGGACTACTGTTCAACCTGGACTAGACATAGACACCACAGAGGAGCTAGACTACTGTTCAACCTGGACTAGACATAGACACCACAGAGGAGCTAGACTACTGTTCAACCTGGACTAGACATAGACACCACAGAGGAGCTGGACTACTGTTCAACCTGGACTAAACATAGACACCACAGAGGAGCTGGACTACTGTTCAACCTGGACTAGACAGACACCACAGAGGAGCTGGACTACTGTTCAATTCCCTTATCTACTGCATTTCCTTCCTCAACTGTCCTTCTTTAAGTTCTTCAAGTCTGGTTCAACTGTCCTTCTTTAAGTTCTTCAAGTCTGGCTCAACTGTCCTTCTTTAAGTTCTTTATGTCTGGCTCAACTGTCCTTCTTTAAGTTCTTCATGTCTGGTTCAACTGTCCTTCTTTAAGTTCTTCATGTCTGGTTCAACTGTCCTTCTTTAAGTTCTTCAAGTCTGGTTCAACTGTCCTTCTTTAAGTACTTCAAGTCTGGTTCAACTGTCCTTCTTTAAGTACTTCATGTCCAACTGTCCTTCTTTACCATTAATTTTTCCTCCTCTTCCTCCCCATTTCTACTGCCTCTTTCCTTCCCTCTCTATCCCTTCCCTTCTTTTTCTTAAACCTCTCCATCTGTCTCCCCCTCTCCTCTCCTCTCCATAGAGACTTGTCTATATTATGTTTCCTGCCTGCTCTGAGTCGTCTCCTGGTGCTGTCTGTCCCTGGATGGGCGGGAACATCACTCTCCTATCTCCCTTGGCCTTCTGCTTGCCCTTCCCTGTTTCCACCTGTACAACAAGACAGGTGGTCAGGTAAACATCAATCTGTAGTGGTCACCTCTGCCTTGTTCAGCCTTAACCTGTGCAGCACACCTGGGAGTCAGTTATTCAATCCATCAACATAATAAATATCCCTCCACTTCAACCTGCACTTGTGTAACATGGTGGGAGGCATGTCTTTGGTAGGTCTGGTATGGTAGGTTTGGTCAGGTAGGTCTGGCCTGGTAGGTCTGGCCTGGTAGGAAGGGGCTGGTAGGTATGGTAGGTAGGGTCTGGTAGGTATGGTCTGGTCTGGTAGGTCTGGTCTGGTAGGTATTGTCTGGTAGGTGTGGTCTGGTAGGTGTGGTCTGGTAGGTGTGGTCTGGTAGATCTGATCTGGTAGATATGGTCTGGTAGGTATGGTCTGGTAGGTCTGGCCTGGTAGGTAGGGTCTGGTAGGTAGGGTCTGGTAGGTATGGTCTGGTAGGTCTGGCCTGGTAGGTATGGTCTGGTAGGTAGGG
This sequence comes from Oncorhynchus mykiss, assembly GCF_013265735.2. Lineage (NCBI taxonomy): Eukaryota > Metazoa > Chordata > Actinopteri > Salmoniformes > Salmonidae > Oncorhynchus > Oncorhynchus mykiss. Next base: position 4,942,061 of record NC_048571.1, on the reverse strand, counting down.
TCTGGTAGGTATGGTCTGGTAGGTCTGGCCTGGTAGGTATGGTCTGGTAGATATGGTCCGGTTGGTATGGTAGATATGGTCTGGTCTGGTAGATATGGTCTGGTAGTCTGATCTGGTAGGTATGGTCTGGTAGGTATGGTCTGGTAGGTATGGTCTGGTCTGGTAGGTCTGGTCCGGTAGGTCTGGTCTGGTCTGGTAGGTATGGTCTGGTAGGTATGGCCTGGTAGGTCTGGTCTGGTAGGTCTGGTCTGGTAGGTATGGCCTGGTAGGTAGGGTCTGGTAGGTATGGTCTGGTAGGTATGGTAGGTCTGGTAGGTATGTCCTGTAAGGTATGGTCTGGTAAGGATTGCCTGGTAGGTCTGGTCTGGTAGGTCTGGCCAGGTAGGTATGGTCTGGTAGGTCTGGCCAGGTAGGTAGGGTCTGGTAGGTATGGTCTGGTAGGTAGGGTCTGGTAGGTATGGTCTTGTAGGTATGGCCTGGTAGGTATGGTCTGGTAGGTATGGTCTTGTAGGTATGGCCTGGTAGGTATGGTCTGGTAGGTATGGTAGGTCTTGTCTGGTAGGTATGGTCTGGTAGGTATGTAGGTCTGGTCTGTTAGGTATGGTCTGGTAGGTCTGGCCAGGTAGGTATGGTCTGGTAGGTCTGGTCTGGTAGGTATGGTAGGTCTGGTAGGTATGTCCTGTAAGGTATGGTCTGGTAAGGATTGCCTGGTAGGTCTGGTCTGGTAGGTCTGGCCAGGTAGGTATGGTCTGGTAGGTCTGGCCAGGTAGGTAGGGTCTGGTAGGTATGGTCTGGTAGGTAGGGTCTGGTAGGTATGGTCTGGTAGGTATGGTCTTGTAGGTATGGCCTGGTAGGTATGGTCTGGTAGGTATGGTCTTGTAGGTATGGCCTGGTAGGTATGGTCTGGTAGGTATGGTCTTGTAGGTATGGCCTGGTAGGTATGGTCTGGTAGGTATGGTAGGTCTTGTCTGGTAGGTATGTAGGTCTGGTCTGGTAGGTATGGTCTGTTAGGTATGGTCTGGTAGGTCTGGCCAGGTAGGTATGGTCTGGTAGGTCTGGTCTGGTAGGTATGGTAGGTCTGGTAGGTATGTCCTGTAAGGTATGGTCTGGTAAGGATTGCCTGGTAGGTCTGGTCTGGTAGGTCTGGCCAGGTAGGTATGGTCTGGTAGGTCTGGTCTGGTAGGTATGGCCTGGTAGGTATGGTCTGGTAGGTATGGTCTGGTAGGTATGGTCTGGTAGGTATGGTAGGTATGTCCTGTAAGGTATGGTCTGGTAAGGATTGCCTGGTAGGTCTGGTCTGGTAGGTCTGGCCAGGTAGGTATGGTCTGGTAGGTCTGGCCAGGTAGGTAGGGTCTGGTAGGTATGGTCTGGTAGGTAGGGTCTGGTAGGTATGGTCTGGTAGGTATGGTCTTGTAGGTATGGCCTGGTAGGTATGGTCTGGTAGGTATGGTAGGTCTTGTCTGGTAGGTATGTAGGTCTGGTCTGGTAGGTATGGTCTGTTAGGTATGGTCTGGTAGGTCTGGCCAGGTAGGTATGGTCTGGTAGGTCTGGTCTGGTAGGTATGGTAGGTCTGGTAGGTATGTCCTGTAAGGTATGGTCTGGTAAGGATTGCCTGGTAGGTCTGGTCTGGTAGGTCTGGCCAGGTAGGTATGGTCTGGTAGGTCTGGTCTGGTAGGTATGGCCTGGTAGGTATGGTCTGGTAGGTATGGTCTGGTAGGTATGGTAGGTCTGGTAGGTATGTCCTGTAAGGTATGGTCTGGTAAGGATTGCCTGGTAGGTCTGGTCTGGTAGGTCTGGCCAGGTAGGTATGGTCTGGTAGGTCTGGCCAGGTAGGTAGGGTCTGGTAGGTATGGTCTGGTAGGTAGGGTCTGGTAGGTATGGTCTTGTAGGTATGGCCTGGTAGGTCTTGTCTGGTAGGTATGGTCTGGTAGGTATGTAGGTCTGGTCTGGTAGGTATGGTCTGTTAGGTCTGGTCTGGTAGGTCTGGCCAGGTAGGTATGGTCTGGTAGGTCTGGCCAGGTAGGTAGGGTCTGGTAGGTATGGCCTGATAGGTATGGTCTGGTAGGTATGGTCTTGTAGGTATGGCCTGGTAGGTATGGTCTGGTAGGTATGTAGGTCTGGTCTGGTAGGTATGGTCTGTTAGGTATGGTCTGGTAGGTATGGCCAGGTAGGTATGGCCTGGTAGGTATGTTCTGGTAGGTATGGTCTGGTAGGTCTGGCCAGGTAGGTATGGTCTGGTAGGTAGGGTCTGGTAGGTATGGTCTTGTAGGTATGGCCTGGTAGGTATGGTCTGGTAGGTATGGTCTTGTAGGTATGGCCTGGTAGGTATGGTCTGGTAGGTATGGTAGGTCTTGTCTGGTAGGTATGGTCTGGTAGGTATGTAGGTCTGGTCTGTTAGGTATGGTCTGGTAGGTCTGGCCAGGTAGGTATGGTCTGGTAGGTCTGGTCTGGTAGGTATGGTAGGTCTGGTAGGTATGTCCTGTAAGGTATGGTCTGGTAAGGATTGCCTGGTAGGTCTGGTCTGGTAGGTCTGGCCAGGTAGGTATGGTCTGGTAGGTCTGGCCAGGTAGGTAGGGTCTGGTAGGTATGGTCTGGTAGGTAGGGTCTGGTAGGTATGGTCTGGTAGGTATGGTCTTGTAGGTATGGCCTGGTAGGTATGGTCTGGTAGGTATGGTCTTGTAGGTATGGCCTGGTAGGTATGGTCTGGTAGGTATGGTCTTGTAGGTATGGCCTGGTAGGTATGGTCTGGTAGGTATGGTAGGTCTTGTCTGGTAGGTATGTAGGTCTGGTCTGGTAGGTATGGTCTGTTAGGTATGGTCTGGTAGGTCTGGCCAGGTAGGTATGGTCTGGTAGGTCTGGTCTGGTAGGTATGGTAGGTCTGGTAGGTATGTCCTGTAAGGTATGGTCTGGTAAGGATTGCCTGGTAGGTCTGGTCTGGTAGGTCTGGCCAGGTAGGTATGGTCTGGTAGGTCTGGTCTGGTAGGTATGGCCTGGTAGGTATGGTCTGGTAGGTATGGTCTGGTAGGTATGGTCTGGTAGGTATGGTAGGTATGTCCTGTAAGGTATGGTCTGGTAAGGATTGCCTGGTAGGTCTGGTCTGGTAGGTCTGGCCAGGTAGGTATGGTCTGGTAGGTCTGGCCAGGTAGGTAGGGTCTGGTAGGTATGGTCTGGTAGGTAGGGTCTGGTAGGTATGGTCTGGTAGGTATGGTCTTGTAGGTATGGCCTGGTAGGTATGGTCTGGTAGGTATGGTAGGTCTTGTCTGGTAGGTATGTAGGTCTGGTCTGGTAGGTATGGTCTGTTAGGTATGGTCTGGTAGGTCTGGCCAGGTAGGTATGGTCTGGTAGGTCTGGTCTGGTAGGTATGGTAGGTCTGGTAGGTATGTCCTGTAAGGTATGGTCTGGTAAGGATTGCCTGGTAGGTCTGGTCTGGTAGGTCTGGCCAGGTAGGTATGGTCTGGTAGGTCTGGTCTGGTAGGTATGGCCTGGTAGGTATGGTCTGGTAGGTATGGTCTGGTAGGTATGGTAGGTCTGGTAGGTATGTCCTGTAAGGTATGGTCTGGTAAGGATTGCCTGGTAGGTCTGGTCTGGTAGGTCTGGCCAGGTAGGTATGGTCTGGTAGGTCTGGCCAGGTAGGTAGGGTCTGGTAGGTATGGTCTGGTAGGTAGGGTCTGGTAGGTATGGTCTTGTAGGTATGGCCTGGTAGGTCTTGTCTGGTAGGTATGGTCTGGTAGGTATGTAGGTCTGGTCTGGTAGGTATGGTCTGTTAGGTCTGGTCTGGTAGGTCTGGCCAGGTAGGTATGGTCTGGTAGGTCTGGCCAGGTAGGTAGGGTCTGGTAGGTATGGCCTGATAGGTATGGTCTGGTAGGTATGGTCTTGTAGGTATGGCCTGGTAGGTATGGTCTGGTAGGTATGTAGGTCTGGTCTGGTAGGTATGGTCTGTTAGGTATGGTCTGGTAGGTATGGCCAGGTAGGTATGGCCTGGTAGGTATGTTCTGGTAGGTATGGTCTGGTAGGTCTGGCCAGGTAGGTATGGCCTGGTAGGTATGGCCTGGTAGGTATGGTCTGTTAGGTATGGTAGGTATGGTCTGATCTGGTAGGTATGGTAGGTATGGTCTGGTCTGGTAAGTCTGGTCTGGAAGGTATGGTCTGGTCTGGTAGGTGTGGTCTGGTAGGTCTGGCCAGGTAGGTATGGTCTGGTAGGTAGGGTCTGGAAGGTATGGTCTGGTCTGGTCTGGTAGGTCTGGCCAGGTAGGTATGGTCTGGTAGGTAGGGTCTGGTAGGTAGGGTCTGGAAGGTATGGTCTGGTCTGGTCTGGTAGGTCTGGCCAGGTAGGTATGGTCTGGTAGGTAGGGTCTGGTAGGTAGGGTCTGGAAGGTATGGTCTGGTCTGGTAGGTCTGGCCAGGTAGGTATGGTCTGGTAGGTAGGGTCTGGTAGGTAGAGTCTGGTAAGTATGCTATATAATATATGGTAGGACAGACTCTTACCTGTGTATCCAGGGCTTTCTTGTAGCAGCTAGTGTTCTTCTGTCTCAGGTGGAGCTGCTGGGACTTTTGCAAGGCGATTCTGAGACACACACAATAGCTATTCACACACTGTCGAAAGTGAGCAACAGACTGTACAATGACCACAGCATTCTGTATGTACAGTAGAGACCACAGGCCTGTTGACATGGGTTCATGGCAGCAGGTGCACTTCCTCTTAGACAAACATATTGACGTGGTACCCTACTCCCTTTATAGTGCACTGAAGAGCCCTGGTCAAAACTAAGTAGTGCACTACATAGGGAATGGGGTGCCATATGGGACTCAGGTGCATCACCTACTCCTGTGCCAGCTGGACCTGTTGTAGCAGGTCGATGAGCTCCTGGTCCTGCTGAGTCTGGCTGACCTGGCCCTTCCTCCACTCCGCCTGGGCCCGCAGATCCCGCATGTAGCCGCGCTGCTTATGGACCCTGGGAGGGGTGAGGGGACGGCCCCTGAAGATGTACGAACCCTGTGGGGGGAGGGGGTTCAATATCATCACGACATCATTCATTGATAAGTTTAGACCATTGGCTAAGTGTTGCAATAGTAACTGTGCATAGACCAATGCATGCTGAATGCAGCAACTGAAAAGCCGTGGACCATTTGAACTCTAGAACACTTAAACCCCCTGAAGATCAGTGTGCTGATTGGACAAGGCCAGGGCTCACATGGAAGTGGGAGGAGCGAGCAACCTTCTTCTCCTTCATGGCTTCAGACACTGCCAGGTTGAACGCTGCCACCTTCTGGTTGTTCTCACGTATCTCCAGACGGTCCGCCTAACACACACACACACACCACATCACACACACACCACCACATCACAAATACACACACACACACACACACACACACACACACACACACACACACCACAACACAAATACACACTTCCACACCACATCACAAATACACACACACCACACCACATCACAAATACACACACACAACCACACCACATCACAAATACACACACACACACCACCACGTCACAAATACACACACACACACACACACACACACACACACACACACACACACACACACACACACCACATCACAAATACACACACACACACACACACCACATCAAAAATACACACACATACCACCACACCACAAATACACACAGGCTCAGTGTCACCTCGCTACTGAGTTTAGTCTGACCACTGAGTTTAATGTGACTACTGAGTTTAATGTGACTACTGAGTTTAATCTGACTACCGAGTTTAATCTGACTACCGAGTTTAATCTGACTACTTAGTTTAATCTGACTACCTACCGAGTTGAATCTGACTACTGAGTTTAATCTGACTACCGAGTTTAATCTGACTACCGAGTTTAATCTGACGACTGAGTTTAATCTGACTACTGAGTTTAATGTGACTCCAGGACTAAAACAGAAGTACTAATGCAGACTCTCCCCCTGGCTTTCAGTCTAGTAGTATTCTGTCTATTCATCACTCCAAGACAAAGAGTAAAAGACAAAAGGGAACATGTTCCTCATCTCATCATCAGAGTGGCGTTGGCCTCACCTGCTCCCTCTGTAGGTAGTACTGGTCTCTGCGCTGCTCGTTGAACTGTAACACCCTCTCCTCCTCCTGCTGTTCTGTCAGCCTCTCCTCTGCCAGGTAGTGGGGGATGTTACGCTGGGCCCGCTGCATGCACAGGTAACACAACTCCTATAGGGAAGGATAGGTGATGTTATATACACAGGTAACACAGCTCCTATAGGGAAGCATAGGTGATGTTATATATACAGGTAACACAACTCCTATAGGGAAGGGTAGGTGATATTATATATACAGGTAACACAACTCCTATAGGGAAGGATAGGTGATGTTATATACACAGGTAACACAACTCCTATAGAGAAGGATAGGTGATGTTATATACACAGGTAACACAACTCCTATAGGGAAACACACAGTTATTCATTGATTGATACACCTCATACACACCCACAAAGGCAGAGTGTCCGGCACACACACACACACACACACACACCTGTCCAGCCCTGTTGTGGTTGACACAGGGCATGTCCAGATGAGAGTCCCCCCTCTTCACCTTCCCCTCCTTCAGAGCAGCGCCCTCCAGTGGTAAGATAGACACTGTGGACCTACAGGACAGCAGGTTGGAAACAGATAGCAGTCCTGGGTTATCTTTCAGCTCAGGGGCTATTCAGCCACAGTCCTGGGTTATCTTTCAGATCAGGGGCTATTCAACCACAGTCCTGGGAGACCAAAATACATCTGGTTATATACCCCAAATGGCACCCTATTCCCATAGTGCACTTCGTTTGACCAAAAGAAGTGCAGTGTGTAGGGAATTGGGTGCCATGTGGGACGAAGGATTGGTTTCCTTTCTTTCCTGTTAATCAAAGAGTGGACTCTCTGGCCAATCAATGTTGACCAGCGGTATTTATTTTAATCAGGGAGAGGACTCTCTGGATAGTCAATAGTGACCAGCAGTACTTTCCACTTTAACTGGTGACAAACACTGAATACAGGCAGTTGCCTACAATGCGTCTCGAATGGCACCCTATTCCCTATATAGTGCACTACTTTTGACCAGGGCCCATGGCACCCTAATCCCTATATAATGCACTGCTTTTGCCCAGAGCCCTATGGGTTTCCTCAGAGTCATACATTAAGAGAGTTGGGCCAGGTTTTATAACGGACACCATGTTAAAACCTCTTAGCGCACGGATCCCGTTACCGGGATCAAAATCGAGAGCGAAGCTGAAGTGCGCCAAATTCCAATTACAAAATCGTAATATTAAACATTCATGAACATACAAGTGTCCTACATAATTTAAAAGCTTAATTTCTTGTTAATCCAGATGCTTTGTCAGATTTCAAAAAGGCCTTACGGCGAAAGCATACAATGTGATTATCTGAGGACAGAGCCCCACACACAAAAGCATTAAAAACATTTTACAAACCAGCAGAGATGTCACAAAAGTCAGGAATAGCGATAAAATAAATCACTTACTTTTGAAGATCTTCCTCTGTTTGCAATCCCAAGGGTCCCAGCTACACAACAAATGGTTGTTTTGTTCGATAAAGTCCTTCTTTATATCCCAAAAAAGTATGTTTAGTTGGCGTGTTTCATTCAGTAATCCACCCGTTCCACTAGTTCAACATGCATACAAAGGAATCCCAAAAGTTACCAATAAACCTCGTCTAAACAAGTCAAACAACGTTTCTAATCAATCCACAGGTACCCTAATATGTAAATAAACTATCAAATTTAAGACGGAGAATAGTGTGTTCAATCCCGGAGATAAATAATGAAGTTCTCGCCCTCAAGACTACAGTCCAAATGAGAGCCACCTTGAAAAACTACAAATTCTAGCTAATTTTTCAACAAAAAAAGCCTGAAACCCTTTCTAAAGACTGTTGACATCTAGTGGAAGCCAACTGCAATCTGGGAGGATTTCCTTTGATTTTCCCATAAACAAGCATTTGAATGGGCAGTCACCTCAAAAAAAAAAATCTGGATGGATTTTCATCGGGTTTTCGCCTGCAATATCAGTTCTGTTATACTCACAGACATTATTTTAACAGTTTTAGAAACGTTTCTATCCAATGCTACCAATTATATGCATATCCTAGCTTCTGGGCCTGAGTAACAGGCAATTTACTTTGGGCACGTCATTTATCCGAACTTCCGAACACTGCCCCCTAGCCCTAAGAGGTTTCACGCCGTTATTCTCAACATGTAACAATACGTGAGCGCCTGCGACAGTTCCCTGTGAAATGACCCGCTGTAAACAAGCAAAACAGAGCAGCGGATTTAACAGACGTTTTTATTGATCAAAATGTTGGATAATGTGTATCCAAGTCTGTAGTGTGCTGTAGTGTCAACAAACTGCATATCTGCTTTCACATCTTCATAAGTTTACCAAACTAGCATTAATAAACAGCACAATGTGGAAGACTTCAATTATCACTTGGCTCCGGCTGTGCAGGAGAAAGAGACGCTCTCAGACCGTTCAACAGCATTGACCCAACTCTCTCTACTGATATATATATATATATTCAGGGTTTCCTGATGTGTCAAAAGTAGTGCACTATATAGGGAATAGGGTGTCATTTGGGACGCAGACAGTGTCTGTATGGACAGAGGAAAGTCCAGAGGGGTCTAGTTTCAGAGCCCAGGGCCACAGGACCACTGTGGGGGGTACAGGGCAGACTAAACCTCAGGGCACTGTCTGAATGATCAGGTGGTGACAGGTGAGGAACTGTCCCACACAGGGAGAGCTGCATCATTCATGGAGCCACTACCCCAGGACAGGACAGTAACAGTGCATCAAAGCTGGGACCGAGAGACTGAAAAACAGCTTCTATCTCAAGGCCATCAGACCGTTAAACAGCCACCACTAACATTGAGTGGCTGCTGCCAACACACTGACTCAACTCCAGCCACTTTAATAATGGGAATTGATGAGAATTGATGTAAAATATATCACTAGCCACTTTAAACAATGCTACTTAATATAATGTTTACATACCCTACATTATTTATCTCATATGTATACGTATATACTGTACTCTATATCATCTACTGCATCTTTATGTAATACATGTATCACTAGCCACTTTAAACTATGCCACTTTGTTTACATACTCATCTCATATGTATATACTGTACTCTATACCATCTACTGCATCTTGCCTATGCCGCTCTGTACCATCACTCATTCATATATCCTTATGTACATATTCTTTATCCCCTTACACTGTGTATAAGACAGTAGTTTTGGAATTGTTAGCTAGATTACTCGTTGGTTATTACTGCATTGTCGGAACTAGAAGCACAAGCATTTCGCTACACTCGCATTAACATCTGCTAACCATGTGTATGTGACAAATAACATTTGATTTGATTTGACACAAGTACCCTCTCACAAGTTCCCTCCTGTGTTACAGTCCTGGATTAACAGGGTTAGAGGAGAGACCAAACAGGGTCTTGTGTCTCTGTCTTGGATTAACAGGGTTAGAGGAGAGACCAACCAGGGTCTTGTGTCTCTGTCCTGGATTAACAGGGTTAGAGGAGAGACCAACCAGGGTCTTGTGTTACAGTCCTGGATTAACAGGCTTAAAGGAGAGACCAACCAGGGTCTTGTGTTACAGTCCTGGAGTAACAGGGTTAGAGGAGAGACCAACCAGGGTCTTGTGTCTCTGTCCTGGATTAACAGGTTTAAAGGAGAGACCAACCAGGGTCAAGCGTCACTCACTATCCTGTGGCAGTGTGTGGGAATGTCCCAAATGGCACCCTATTCCTTATGCAGTGCACTCCCTTTGATCAAAGCCCTATGAAGTAGTGCACTACTTAACATATGGAATATGGTGCCATGTGGGATGCAGCCTGGTCAGTAGGAGATGAGGTTAGCAGTGTTAGCCGACAATAGCTGGGGTTAACAGTGTTAGCCGACAATAGCTGGGGTTAACAGTGTTAGCCGACAATAGCTGGGGTTAACAGTGTTAGCCGACAACAGCTGGGGTTAGCAGTGAGACCGACAATAGCTGGGGTTAACAGTGTTAGCCGACAATAGCTGGGGTTAACAGTGTTAGCCGACAACAGCTGGGGTTAGCAGTGAGACCGACAATAGCTGGGGTTAACAGTGTTAGCCGACAATAGCTGGGGTTAACAGTGTTAGCCGACAATAGCTGGGGTTAGCAGTGAGGCAGACAACAGCTGGGGTTAGCAGTGAGGCCGACAATAGCTGGGGTTAGCAGTGAGGCCGACAATAGCTGGGGTTAGCAGTGAGGCCGACAACAGCTGGGGTTAGCAGTGTGGCCGACAATAGCTAGGGTTAGCAGTGAGGCCGACAATAGCTGGGGTTAGCAGTGAGGCCGACAACAGCTGGGGTTAGCAGTGAGGCCGACAATAGCTAGGGTTAGCAGTGAGGCCGACAATAGCTGGGGTTAGCAGTGAGGCCGACAATAGCTGGGGTTAGCAGTGTTAGCCGACAATAGCTGGGGTTAGCAGTGAGGCCGACAATAGCAAGGGTTAGCAGGGAGGCCGACAATAGCTAGGGTTAGCAGTGAGGCCAACAATAGCTGGGGTTAGCAGTGAGACCGACAACAGCTGGGGTTAGCAGTGAGGCCGACAATAGCTGGGGTTAGCAGTGAGGCCGACAATAGTTGGGGTTAGCAGTGAGGCCGACAATAGCTGGGGTTAGCAGTGAGGCTGACAATAGCTGGGGTTAGCAGTGAGGCCGACAATAGCTGGGGTTAGCAGTGTTAGCCGACAACAGCTGGGGTTAGCAGTGTTAGCCGACAATAGCTGGGGTTAGCAGTGAGGCAGACAACAGCTGGGGATAGCAGTGAGGCCGACAATAGCTGGGGTTAGCAGTGAGGCCGACAACAGCTGGGGTTAGCAGTGAGGCCGACAATAGCTGGGGTTAGCAGTGTTAGCCGACAACAGCTGGGGTTAGCAGTGTTAGCCGACAACAGCTGGGGTTAGCAGTGAGGCCGACAATAGCTGGGGTTAGCAGTGAGGCCGACAATAGCTGGGGTTAGCAGTGTTAGCCGACAATAGCTGGGGTTAGCAGTGAGGCCGACAACAGCTGGGGTTAGCAGTGAGGCCGACAATAGCTGGGGTTAGCAGTGTTAGCCGACAACAGCTGGGGTTAGCAGTGAGGCCGACAACAGCTGGGGTTAGCAGTGTTAGCCGACAACAGCTGGGGTTAGCAGTGAGGCCGACAATAGCTGGGGTTAGCAGTGAGACCGACAACAGCTGGGGTTAGCAGTGAGGCCGACAATAGCTGGGGTTAGCAGTGTTAGCCGACAACAGCTGGGGTTAGCAGTGTTAGCCGACAACAGCTGGGGTTAGCAGTGTTAGCCGACAACAGCTGGGGTTAGCAGTGAGGCCGACAATAGCTGGGGTTAGCAGTGTTAGCCGACAACAGCTGGGGTTAGCAGTGTTAGCCGACAACAGCTGGGGTTAGCAGTGTTAGCCGACAACAGCTGGGGTTAGCAGTGAGGCCGACAACAGCTGGGGTTAGCAGTGTTAGCCGACAGTACCTGTCAGTTTTGGTCTCCGCTGGAGGTCTAGGCTCCAGGTCATCAGTGAGACTGATCCCGTTGACCTTGGCTGGGTGCAGGGTGTGTCTGGATCTGGACTGCGGAGTCCCCAGGGATTCTGGGTAAACATGGTAACATAACTACAGGTGAGAAAGACTCGGCAGATGAAGAGACATACATGTTCTGGGATACGCCCAAGTCTACATAATGTTATATTAGCTTACCTTTCTCTCCAACACTGGGGTTATCAAGGTTAAGTGAGCCCCAACACATATCTCTCACCAGAGACGTTACACCCATTAAAACCCCTCAATCTGATCGAGATATTAACTGAGTTAATCCAAATCAATTGAATATGGTCATCAGTTGAATATGGTCATCAGGTGAATATGGTCATCAGTTGAATATGGTCATCAGTTGAATATGGTCATCAGTTGAATATGGTCATCAGTTGAATATGGTCATCAGTTGAATATAGTCATCAGTTGAATATGGTCATCAGGTGAATATGGTCATCAGTTGAATATGGTCATCAGGTGAATATGGTCATCAGTTGAATATGGTCATCAGTTGAATATAGTCATCAATTGAATATGGTCATCAGTTGAATATGGTCATAAGTTGAATTTGGCCATAAAAACCCTTGTTTTTAGAGGACTAGATTACACCACTGTCTCTCCCTCACCTCTATTCTTCTCCTTCCTGTCTGAGTCTGTCTGGACCTGGGCCAGGGCCTCCTCTCCCCAGTCCTTCCCCCCCTGTTCGGAAGAGATCCTGGGGAGGATGATGGTGTTGCTGGTCCCTGTTATGCTGGATCTCTCAAACAGGACAGAGTTGCTGGTGCCAGGTCTCTGGGATAGAGAGTGGAGTAGGGGAATTGTCATCAACACAAATACAAACGCACTTGTACAATCATACACACCTGCTCACTCTCTCTCTCTCTGTCTGACACACACACACACACACACACACACACACACACACACACACACACACACACACACACCCTACCCAACCCCCATACACACACTACCTACATGACATATCTAATCCACCCTACTGACATTGGAGAGTGCCAAGAGCAGCTTCCCGCTGCCGTCCAAGGCGGTGACAAAGTCGTGGTAGAACTTCATCTTGACTTTGCTCTGGCAGAACAACAGCTCTCCGATGGCGTGGAAGGTGAAGAGGACTGAGCGTCCGGCGGCCACGGCTCTCAGCAACACCAGCAGAGTCTCTCTCACACAGCCCTCCACCACGTGACGCTCAAACGGGCTCTCCACAGACAGGGCTGTGAAGTTGAGCTGGACTAGTGGCACATCCCCTGCTGTGATGACAGATGGATTACACACATTCCTAGTGTTAGTGTACTGGTCTCCTGTGATGATTAACCAGCTTGTCTTAAGACCTGAAGACTTAGTTATCCAGGTTAAAGCTATAGGCTTTAGCTCAGCAGTCGTGTATAGACAGACAACCTGGGTTGGATAAGATTCAGCCACACCAAGATGGCTCTCTCTATCCCACTCCCAACATGCTCTCCACAGACAGACATATGAACACACCAAGATGGCTCTCTCTATCCCACCCCCAACATGCTCTCCACAGACAGAGATGGCTCTCTCTATCCCACCCCCAACATGCTCTCCACAGACAGAGATGGCTCTCTCTATCCCACTTCCAACATGCTCTCCACAGACAGAGATGGCTCTCTCTATCCCACCCCCAACATGCTCTCCACAGACAGAGATGGCTCTCTCTATCCCACCCCCAACATGCTCTCCACAGACAGAGATGGCTCTCTCTATCCCACCCCCAACATGCTCTCCACAGACAGAGATGGCTCTCTCTATCCCACTTCCAACATGCTCTCCACAGACAGAGATGGCTCTCTCTATCCCACCCCAACATGCTCTCCACAGACAGAGATGGCTCTCTCTATCCCACTTCCAACATGCTCTCCACAGACAGAGATGGCTCTCTCTATCCCACTTCCAACATGCTCTCCACAGACAGAGATGGCTCTCTCTATCCCACCCCAACATGCTCTCCACAGACAGAGATGGCTCTCTCTATCGCATTCCCAACATGCTCTCCACAGACAGACATATCAACACACCAAGATGGCTCTCTCTATCCCACCCCCAACATGCTCTCCACAGACAGAGATGGCTCTCTCTATCCCACTCCCAACATGCTCTCCACAGACAGACATATTAAACCCACCAAGATGGCTCTCTCTATCCCACCCCAACATGCTCTCCACAGACAGACATATTAACACACCAAGATGGCTCTCTCTATCCCACCCCCAACATGCTCTCCACAGACAGACATATGAACACACCAAGATGGCTCTCTCTATCCCACCCCCAACATGCTCTCCACAGACAGGGCTGGGAAGTTGAGCTGGACCAGTGGCACATCCCCTGCTGTGACGACGGACGGACAGACGGGTGGCACAGGCACACGCATAGAAATACAATGACTAGAACTGACTTTTTGCTCCTGCTAAAAGCTGTGCACTGGGTTTTCTCATTCATTCTCTTTCATCATAGTGTTTCTATGGGACACATTGCTGGTATCAGTGTAACATAGTGTTTCTATGGGACACATTGCTGGTATCAGTGTAACATAGTGTTTCTATGGGACACATTGCTGGTATCAGTGTAACATAGTGTTTCTATGGGACACATTGCTGGTATCAGTGTAACATAATGGAAGAGGGTTGATTAATCATCTTTCCTGGCACCTGAAGAATTGTACTAGTTCCCCAAGCTACTGCCCAGGCTTTAGCTCAGCGGGCTATCAGCACAATTTTGTATAGCGCACAGACACACAACTCAGGCTTGATATCTGCGATCGTTCACATAAACGCGCCAGCGTTAACAGAAGATGTCTCATGTGTGTGTCTGTCTGTGTGCGTGCGTGCGTACGCGCGTGTGTGTGTGTGTGTTCTTGGCCCATCACCACTCACCTGCAGACAGCGGTTTGACCTGCTTGAGGCCGTGTGACTGGGACAGCTTCTCAGAGAGCAGGAAGATGGGTCGCTGGATCAAAACAAACTTGTTGCCTACGTCCAGCTTCTGCTGAGAGAAGGTGAAGGATCCCAGGCCTGCAATGTAGACCCCCTGGACAGACAGACAGACAGACAGACAGACAGACAGACAGACAGACAGACAGACAGACAGACAGACAGGCAGGCAGGCAGGCAGACAGGCAGGCAGGCAGACAGACAGACAGACAGACAGACAGACAGACACAACAAGTTGTCAACCAGTTCTCCTAGACCTGATGATGAATATAGCTGAAAGACATGACTATTTATGCCTCTACTATTTATGATATGTCATATATAATTCTCTAATGTCTCCTGACTGTCCTCAAAGCTAAAAGATTTCTTAATCTCACTGAAAATTGGGCAATAAAATAGTTGCCAGTTTCAAATCTGTTACATGCAAAATAGTCCAATTTCAGAATTTATATTCATACACAGACCAAAAAAGTAAAGTTAAATTAAATTAATTCCAATCCCAATTAAAATACAACAGCTGGTTTTATTGGCTGACTGGCATCGCTCAGAGAGCAGCAGCCTGCGCCCTTTTCTCTCCCTTGTAGAAAGCAGAGAGCAGCAGCCTGCGTCCTTTTCTCTCACTTGTAGAAAGCAGAGAGCAGCAGCCTGCGTCCTTTTCTCTCACTTGTAGAAAGCAGAGAGCAGCTGCCTGCGCCCTTTTCTCTCACTTGTAGAAAGTAGAGAGCAGCAGCCTGCGCCCTTTTCTCTCACTTGTAGAAAGTAGAGAGCAGCAGCCTGCGCCCTTTTCTCTCACTTGTAGAAAGTAGAGAGCAGCAGCCTGCGCCCTTTTCTCTCACTTGTAGAAAGTAGAGAGCAGCAGCCTGCGCCCTTTTCTCCCACTTGTAGAAAGCAGAGAGCAGCAGCCTGCGCCCTTTTCTCTCACTTGTAGAAAGCAGAGAGCAGCAGCCTGCGCCCTTTTCTCTCACTTGTAGAAAGCAGAGAGCAGCAGCCTGCGCCCTTTTCTCTCACTTGTAGAAAGCAGAGAGCAGCAGCCTGCGCCCTTTTCTCTCACTTGTAGAAAGTAGAGAGCAGCTGCCTGCGCCCTTTTCTCTCACTTGTAGAAAGCAGAGAGCAGCAGCCTGCGCCCTTTTCTCTCTGGCTGGGCCTCTCAAGGACATTCAGACACTTGTCCCGAAGCCACTCCTGCATTCTCTTGACTGTGTGCTGAGGGTCATTGTCCTGTTGGAAGGTGAATCTTCGCCCCAGTCTGAGGTCCTGAGCACTCTGGAGCAGGTTTTCATCAAGGTTCTTTCTGTACTTGCTCCTTTCATCTTTCCTTCGATCCTGACTAGTCTCACAGTCCCTGCCGCTGAAAAACATACCCACAGCATGATGCTGCCACCACCATGCTTCACTGCAGGGATGGTGCCAGGCATCCTCCAGACATGATGCTTGGCATTCAGGCCAAAGAGTTTCTCATGGTCTGAGTATTCCTTTAGATGTCTTTTGGCAAACTCCAAGCGAGCTGTCATGTGCCTTTTACTGAGGAGTGGCTTCCATCTGGCCACTCTATCATAAAGGCCAGATTGGTGGAGTGCTGCAGAGATGGTTGTCCTTCTGGAAGTTTCTCCCATCTCCACAGAGGAACTCTGGAGCTCTATCAGAGTGACCATCGGGTTCTTGGTCACCTCCCTGACCAAGGCCCTTCTCCCCCGATTGCTCAGTTTGGCCAGGCAACCAGTGATCTTGGGGACCTTCAATGCTGCAGAAATGTTTTGGTACACTTCCCCAGATCTGTGCATCAACACAATCCGGTCTCGGAGCTCTATGGACAATTCCTTCAACCTCATGGCCTGGTTTTTGCTCTGACATGCACTGTCAACTGTGGGACCTTATATAGACAGGTGTGTGCCTTTCCAAATCATGTCTAATCAATGAAATTTACCACAGGTGGACTCCAATCAAGTTGTAGAAACATCTCAAGGAGGATCAATCGAAACAAGATGCACCTGAGCTCAATTTTGAGTCTCATAGCAAAGGGTCTGAATACTTATGTAAGTAAGGTATTTCTGTTTTTTATTTGTATTAATTTGTGAGAAAAAAAATCAACATTTATTTTAGAAAAAAATCAATTTTAGATAAAGGCTGTAACGTAACAAAATGTGGAAAAGGGGAAGGTGTCTAAATGCTTTCTGAATGCCCTGTAGCTGACTACTCGACAGAGTAGTCCATTCAGCACCACGTCACGGAGCTCCACCCTATTCCTGTACCGAGGCGCTGTCCAATCAGAGGTGCTGAATCACGGGTGTGGTTTTATCACTTTTTCAAAAGTAGATTTTCCTTTTGTATTTCCTGATATTCGTCATTCTTTAGTCGAGTTTGTTTGTCTTCATGCGTCCTTGTCGATTGTAGGCTCTGCCTTTTATTTCAATGCATGTGTAGGATTTATCTGGCATCATTTGCATTCGCAGTCAGCTGTTTTATGCTCTGGTTACTCGAACAATCAAAAGTCCTTTTTACATCAGCAGATGTCATAAAGTGCTCATACAGAAACCCAGCCTAAAAGCCCAAACAGCAAGCAATGCAGATGTAGAAGCACGGTGGCTAGGAAAAACTCTCTGGAAAGGCAGGAACATAGGAAGAAACCTAGAGAAGAACCAGGCTCTGAAGGGTGGCCAGTCCTCTTCTGGCTGTACTGGGTAGAGAGGAACCAGGCTCTGAGGGGTGGCCAGTCCTCTTCTGGCTGTACTGGGTAGAGAGGAACCAGGCTCTGAGGGGTGGCCAGTCCTCTTCTGGCTGTACTGGGTAGAGAGAAACCAGGCTCTGAAGGGTGGCCAGTCCTCTTCTGGCTGTGCCGGATGGAGATTATAAGAGTACATGGCCATTAAGGCCAGATCGTTTCACACTGATGCCAGCATTTGATGTCGGGCCTTGTTGTGACTTGATAGCCTGTATTATGCATCTATTTCATGTTCACTGTATGTACTGTTCCACAAGTAAATGAGTCAATTCATGACGAGGTTGAGTAGTGGTTGACATTGTAGCCAGGGGTGTAAAGTACTTAAGTAAAAATACTTTAAAATACAACTTAAGTCGTTTTTTGGCGTAGCTGTACTTTACTTTTCTATTTATATTTTTTGACAACTTTTACTTTTAGTCCACTGCATTCTCAAAGAAAATAATGTACTTTTTTACTCCATACATTTTCCCTCCCGACACCCAAAAGTACTCGTTACATTTCGAATGCTCACCAGGACAGAAAAAAAATGTACAATTCACACGGACTCACTAAACACAAATGCTTCGTTTGTAAATTAAATCTGAGTTTTGGAGTTCGCCCGTCTGGCCGTGAAAAAAAACAACAACAAGATAATGGTGGCATCTGGTTTGCTTTATATAAGGATAATGATTTATGCTTTTACTTTTGAAACTTGTTTATTTTTGCCATTAAATTTACTTTGATACTTAAGTATATTTAAAAGCAAATACTTTTAGACTTTTACTGGGTGACTATCACTATTACTTGAGTCATTTTCTATTAAGGTATCTTTACTTTTACTCAAGTATGACAATTGGGTACTTTTTCCACTACTGATTGTAGCCTACACGCGGTGATGATTAATGCCTGATGACATTTTGTTTGATTTTGCTCTTCATCAAATAGCATTTTAGAGTTTTAAAATGGTGTAGAAATGGAATAAATGAACTTCAACCTCCTAAAAACCTCCTCCTTTGCTATACCCTCGGTTCAGCTGAACTGACTGACAACTGACTATGGCAATATCGACTTTCTGAAGTGCTCTTACCTTTTGCAAGGTCATCTGTCGCTCCACGAAAGATGACACGTTCGACCAAATGCTGTCAACGTCTGAAATAAAGGAGAACATTTTCAGAACAATTTTCAGAAAATAAAAATTGCTCGTATAGCTAAATGCTTTAAAAAAAATGACATGCACACCTTGATTCTAAATTGTGCAAAGTTTGCAAACAAATGGTATAGCCTATGTGTTTTTACGATGCGGCAAGGTGGGCTAGATCTTTTCAACTGTACAATATAATAGACTAGAAAGTGTGTCCTGTCCTGACCGTTTTCTGAGAGCTGAGAGAGGGTTGGAAAGGACTTCCTCTCCGCCTCCGACACCACGGACAGCAAGTCGGTCATCATGACAATTAGAGCAAAATCTCTTAAAAAAAATAATAAAAGAAACCCAGAGTTGTTTCAGCTCAATCCACGGACTTCCAGATTCGGCTCAATTCACCGATTTCCAGATTCTCCCCCGCCTTCCAGATTCTCCCCTGCAGATAGCCCATTACAGTGCGTCTCCTCGGGTGATAAATCTCGATGCGAAATGCACCCGGGCGCGCAACTCCAACACTGACCTTGTTGCTACGAGCGACGTCACAATAGCCACTTGCACCCCCCGCAGCGACAGGCGCTGGGGCCAAAGTTTAGAAACTTCGTTTATTTTAACTTTAGCATGTCTTCTAAAAGCAAATAGGCCTGTATAATGACTTTAAGGATCCCTTCCGAGTTGAATCCAGATAGCTCATGTCATGAAAATTGTCCCTGTATTTCTGAGACCGATTTAACCAAAAATGGTAGATGAGCAATTGTGCATTGGCATCCCTCTTGTGAAGCAATTTTCCCAGCTATATCTGCTGAAACGTAATAAAGACTTAAATGTGCGTCATTCAGCAGGCTTTTGAAGTAAAGTGTAAACGAGCACATTGGCAGGTGCACAACTGACCGGGGAGTGAGGGTTGATTTTACGTGCTTTTGCTGTGATTGTTCATGTGAGTGTTTTTGGCTATTCATGTCCTCCGTACATTTTTGGAATTTGGGTCATAAGTATAATAACACACACTGCTGTGTAATGTGTAACTCTGTGTTGGTGTATGTGTCAAATTGCTATGCTTTATCTTGGTCAGGTCGCAGTTGCAAATGAGAACTTGTTCTCAACTAGCCTACATGGTTAAATAAAGGTGAAATAAAAACAACTTTTAAAAAACTGCACACTTTGGCCCGAATCTGACCCGCTTTTTAAATGATTTAATTTTAGTAGCCAAGTCTAATTTTAAAAGGCTTTGTGCCTAATTTGTATATATTGAATGTGGACTGATTTTATATATTTTGTCATTTCAGAGTTGCATTGCCTAAAATGAATCACTCTGGGCCTGAGAAGCGCGAGCAGAAGTTCGTGCTCGACTGCATCGCTGTCAGTTCGGTTGCGCTCGGGTATGAACACATGCGCCCCCGGCTCTGGTCGGTGCTCCCCGGGTACGACGCACGCAATGACCCCCACGCTGCGGGCTACACGACCACCCCATCGGTGCAGAGGGTCCCACAGAAGACCACCCCGTCGGTGCAGAGAGTCCCACAGAAGACCACCCCGTCGGTGCGGAGGGTCCCGCAGAAGACCGAGAACAAGGAACTGAAGAGCGCCGCTGCCCAAAAGTCCCTAGACCTGAGGAACACTTCCGGAGCAGGTAGGCTGTTCTATTATATTCTAGGATATTCTATTCTATTATATAGGCTGTTCTATTCTATTCTAGGATATTATATTCTATTATATAGGCTGTTCTATTATATTCTAGGATATTATATTCTATTATATAGGCTGTTCTATTCTATTCTAGGATATTCTATTCTATTATATAGGCTGTTCTATTATATTCTAGGATATTCTATTCTATTATATAGGCTGTTCTATTCTATTCTAGGATATTATATTCTATTATATAGGCTGTTCTATTATATTCTAGGATATTATATTCTATTATATAGGCTGTTCTATTCTATTCTAGGATATTCTATTCTATTATATAGGCTGTTCTATTATATTCTAGGATATTATATTCTATTATATAGGCTGTTCTATTATATTCTAGGATATTATATTCTATTATATAGGCTGTTCTATTCTATTCTAGGATATTCTATTCTATTATATAGGCTGTTCTATTATATTCTAGGATATTCTATTCTATTATATAGGCTGTTCTATTCTATTCTAGGATATTCTATTCTATTATATAGGCTGTTCTATTATATTCTAGGATATTCTATTCTATTATATAGGCTGTTCTATTCTATTCTAGGATATTATATTCTATTATATAGGCTGTTCTATTATATTCTATGATATTCTATTCTATTATATAGGCTGTTCTATTCTATTCTAGGATATTCTATTATATTATATAGGCTGTTCTATTCTATTCTAGGATATTCTATTCTATTATATAGGCTGTTCTATTCTATTCTAGGATATTATATTCTATTATATAGGCTGTTCTATTATATTCTAGGATATTCTATTCTATTATATA
Organism: Oncorhynchus mykiss; assembly: GCF_013265735.2. Lineage (NCBI taxonomy): Eukaryota > Metazoa > Chordata > Actinopteri > Salmoniformes > Salmonidae > Oncorhynchus > Oncorhynchus mykiss. The sequence continues at coordinate 4,921,169 of NC_048571.1, read as the reverse complement.
GGCTGTTCTATTCTATTCCAGGATATTATATTCTATTATATAGGCTGTTCTATTATATTCTAGGATATTCTATTCTATTATATAGGCTGTTCTATTCTATTCCAGGATATTCTATTCTATTATATAGGCTGTTCTATTATATTCTAGGATATTCTATTCTATTATATAGGCTGTTCTATTCTATTTTAGGATATTATATTATATTATATAGGCTGTTCTATTATATTCTAGGATATTCTATTTTATTATATAGGCTGTTCTATTCTATTTTAGGATATTATATTCTATTATATAGGCTGTTCTATTATATTCTAGGATATTCTATTTTATTATATAGGCTGTTCTATTCTATTCTAGGATATTCTATTATATTATATAGGCTGTTCTATTCTATTCTAGGATATTCTATTTTATTATATAGGCTGTTCTATTATATTCTAGGATATTCTATTATATTATATAGGCTGTTCTATTATATTCTAGGATATTCTATTCTATTATATAGGCTGTTCTATTCTATTCTAGGATATTATATTCTATTATATAGGCTGTTCTATTATATTCTAGGATATTCTATTCTATTATATAGGCTGTTCTATTCTATTCTAGGATATTCTATTATATTATATAGGCTGTTCTATTCTATTCTAGGATATTCTATTCTATTATATAGGCTGTTCTATTCTATTCTAGGATATTCTATTCTATTATATAGGCTGTTCTATTATATTCCAGGATATTCTATTATATTATATAGGCTGTTCTATTCTATTCCAGGATATTCTATTCTATTATATAGGCTGTTCTATTATATTCTAGGATATTCTATTATATTATATAGGCTGTTCTATTATATTCTAGGATATTCTATTCTATTATATAGGCTGTTCTATTATATTCCAGGATATTCTATTCTATTATATAGGCTGTTCTATTATATTCTAGGATATTCTATTCTATTATATAGGCTGTTCTATTCTATTCTAGGATATTCTATTCTATTATATAGGCTGTTCTATTATATTCTAGGATATTCTATTGTATTATATAGGCTGTTCTATTCTATTCTAGGATATTCTATTATATTATATAGGCTGTTCTATTATATTCTAGGATATTCTATTCTATTATATAGGCTGTTCTATTCTATTCCAGGATATTCTATTCTATTATATAGGCTGTTCTATTATATTCTAGGATATTATATTCTATTATATAGGCTGTTCTATTATATTCTAGGATATTCTATTCTATTATATAGGCTGTTCTATTCTATTCTAGGATATTCTATTATATTATATAGGCTGTTCTATTCTATAGGATATTCTATTCTATTATATAGGCTGTTCTATTCTATTTTTTATTTATTTATTTGCATTAAACGGGATTCATAATATGTCCTGTTTGACATCAAATTAGGTCCACAGAATCAGAGAAATAAGTTTACATTTACATTGTATCATTTGGTCATTTAGCTGACTCTTATCCACAGCTACTTTTTTACAGGTGGTGGCTTTTCTGGCCACCAGGTGGAAATAATCAAGGCATGCCATTGCTTTGACCTATCGAATTAAGGATGGGGGAGATAGGCCTATAGGCTATGTGAAGTGACAAACAGTTTGGAGGAGACTGAAGAATAGGCTACAGTTCTATTCTGAAGAAACTATTCTATACCCTGCTGACATGCTCTTCTATTCTATTCAATAAATCAAGTTACTTTTATTTAGCAGTAGCAGTGGGATTCATAATCAATACAGGTTTTACATCAGTAGGCCTACATGGGATTCATCATCTATACAGGTTTTACATCAGTAGGCCTACATGGGATTCATCATCTATACAGGTGTTACATCAGTAGGCCTACATGGGATTCATCATCTATACAGGTTTTACATCAGTAGGCCTACATGGGATTCATAATCAATACAGGTTTTACATCAGTAGGCCTACATGGAATTCATAATCAATACAGGTTTTACATCAGTAGGCCTACATGGGATTCATCATCTATACAGGTTTTACATTATCATCATCATTGCTCAGAGTCACTGGTATCTTGTCTCTGCACCGGACAGGTCACTCCCGAGAGCAGGTGAGCAACCACAGTGGTCTCATGTCGGACATCAAGTCGCTGATAGGCTACAACGGGCGGTTTGGGTTTCGGCGCAACACGCCCAACCTCCGGCGGAACCCGTCCAGCTTCGGAGAGGTGACCACGTTCCAACTCCATTGAGTCCAACGACCCGAAAAGGTATCATCATCATTATGAAGTTCCAATGAGCAACAATAAATGCGTCCAGAGAATGTCACCCTATAACTTGATGAGTCATTATTTATGCCTGTTTATCACTGCTTAATGCTGGGGTGATAATATCACAATAGTAATATTCTGTTCACAGACTGCTATAGCCTACTGTCACAGACTGCTATAGCCTACTGTCACAGACTGCTATAGCCTACTGTCACAGACTGCTATAGCCTACTGTCACAGACTGCTATAGCCTACTGTCACAGACTGCTATCGCCTACTGTCACAGACTGCTATAGCCTACTGTCACAGACTGCTATAGCCTACTGTCACAGACTGCTATAGCCTACTGTCACAGACTGCTATAGCCTACTGTCACAGACTGCTGTAGCCTACTGTCACAGACTGCTATAGCCTACTGTCACAGACTGCTATAGCCTACTGTCACAGACTGCTATAGCCTACTGTCACAGACTGCTATAGCCTACTGTCACAGACTGCTATAGCCTACTGTCACAGACTGCTATAGCCTACTGTCACAGACTGCTATAGCCTACTGTCACAGACTGCTATAGCCTACTGTCACAGACTGCTATAGCCTACTGTCACAGACTGCTATAGGCTACTGTCACAGACAATGGATTTCAGGTAGCATCATTGATGTACACTATATATACAAAAGTATGTGGACGCCCCTTACAATGTAGTGGATTTGGCTATTTCAGCCACACCCGTTGCTGACAGATGTATAAAAAATATAAAGTTCGCCGCCATTGGACTGGAGCAATGGAAACACGTTCTCTGGACTGATGAATCTGGCAGTCCGACGGACAAATCTGGGTTTGGCTGTAAAGTTTAGTGGGAGAGGAATAACGGATGTGCTTCCATCTTTGTGGCAACAGTTTGGGGAAGGCCCTTTCCTGTGTCAGCATGACAATGCCCCCATGCACAAAGCGAGGTCCATACAGAAATAGTTTTTTCGAGATCGGTGTGGAAGAACTTGACTGGCCTGCACAGCGCCCTGACCTCAACCCCATTGACCACTTTTGAGATTAGTTGGAATGCCGACTGTGAGCCAGTCCTAATCACCCAACACCAGTGGCCGTCCTCAGTAATGCTCTTGTGACTGAATGGAAGCAAGTCCCCTCAGCAATGTTCCAACATCTAGTGGAAAGCCTTCCCATTAGAGTGGAGGCAGTTATAGCAGCAAAGGGGGAACCAACTCCATATTAATGCCCATGATTTTGGAATGAGCAGGTGTCCACATACTTTTGGTCATCTATTGTATTAGTTTACTATCACTAACCAGTTTTCCATCCAAACTTTTTATGAGAATTAAGTATACTACACTAAAAAAATTACAGACGTGATGGAAACTTTTTTTTGTAAACTTTCCAAATGTCCACAAAAAAAATGCTAGACAAGGTGGGATCTTTTCCTGTCAGTAAAATTAATTATGCGAGAAATGTTATGGAAACACTTTTATGAGCCAATACTGATATAATAACCATCATATTAAAGTAAATGGTGCCAACTATGACTTGTGTTGTCCTCCCATTATGCCGTAGTAGAGAAAGCACGCAGTTTATTAGGCTACAGATGAAATCAATTACGATTCATTTCACAGGGTCTGATTCAGTTCGGCTTCCGTTTGACAAATACAAATATTCTTGCGTTCATCCACAACAATGTCATCATGTAGCCTACCTGCCTAGCCAGCCCGAGCTGTTGGCTAGAGCGCACGGGCCAAGACCCGAGTATGCGCATACTGAATGCTATTTAACTCCAGTGTTTGTGACAAAACTATATGTTGAGTTGAAAATGGGATGGAAACACATTGAACTTTAGGTTTTTTATTAGATACATGAAAAGGCACAGATTTTCACCCACAAGTCATGTTGGTGGAAACACCACTGGTGGGGTAATTTTCATTCTGTATCTCTAGTTTAAAAAGTCTGGATTTTTATGGGGATTTGTTTTATTACGCTAATTAAAGGTGACTCGATCCACGGTAGGATGTTATGCCATAACAAATACACCTTTTTCAGCTGCAGACTATGATGCTAATGTCCAGAACGGCACTGAAGTCTAACAAAACATGATGATCGATCCTCGACTGCTGTTTGACAAATAACAATACTCTGTGTCTTAATCATAACTATCTCATGTAGACTCACTAACCTGCCTGCACAGCCTTGTGCCAAGAACGGAGTAGGCACATTTGCTATTTTATGCAAGTTTTGGCGAAACTGCTGGTAGAGTTGAAAATGCGATGCAAACACATTGAACTCTAGATTGTATTCGGTACCTGCACATTTGAAGGAAAAACAACATTTTTGTGTGCACTACGTCATCACATGCAGATTTTTTTTATCCTAAACAAGTCAGTTTAGTGGAAACACCACTGGTGGGGAAGTGCGCATATTTTCTTTATCCGGATTTTTTCAATATTATCATGAAAATCTGTCGCCAATTAGACGTACACCTAGCTAGTGTCGCGGTCTGCTCTCCTCACACACAGAAAGAAGGTGGCGCCAATATCCTAGATACGCCGGGATTTTCTGGCAAACCACAAGTATTATGTAACGCCGTGTCAAGTCTTTATATAGCACCTGCAATGGCACTAGAATCACAAAGTTTCACTTTGACATCTTCCAGTCAAAAGTCTTCATCAGTGGATAGATAGCATGCAACTAGGCCACTCAACGGAGTCACGAGCTTTATTCACTCGGTCCATTTCACTATAGATTATAGGAGGAGTCATGTGAAATATAATATATGAAAATGGACATTCCAGTTCATACCGAGAACGAAACTGCTATTCTAAAGTTTAAAGGGAAGTAGCCTAGAACATAAAGCATTACCTCAGTTTCTGTTTAATGGTCTGCGAAAATACACAATATAATCTTGGAATTTACCTCTACACTCACAGCTGAGTAAGTTATTAATTCCTTTACTGAATGTTATTGTATTGTAGGTTATTCTTATTCTATCTATAGTCGTGCAGCTTTCTATAACATAATACAATTATGCTGATCTGTTAGTACCTGTTTATAATTTAACTTTCATGAAATGTTCGCTTAAGTTTCTCTGCTGTCATTTTTTTCAATATATTTTTTAAGACTTGCGGTTCTGGGGGCTTTTCACCAATTGACTTTCTCTCTCTGTGTGTTTGTCTGTGTGTTTGTCTGTGTGTGAATTAAGAACATGGTGAAGATGACCCCACTGTTTATGTTCCTCGTACTCTCTGCAACCAAAGGTCTGTTAGAATGAGCAGGTCACAACATGTATTATAAGTAACACATGATGAGTATCCTGCTCTAGAAACTGCTGATAACCAACCAAAAAGACCATTCATACAACAAACCTTTTATCGCTAATTGTTGTACTATTGAGCACCCCCATAGCAATTTTAATGTTGGTGTAAAATGTTTATTTGTACCATATAAAATATTTGTACAGTACATTTAGGCTACCCTACATAGTGCACTACTCTTGACCATAGTCCAACGGGGAGCCCCGATCTAAAGTAGTGCACTATATATATAGGGAATAGGGTGCCATGGACCCTGGTCTAGTGAACTATATATAGGGAATAGGGTGCCATGGACCCTGGTCAAAAGTAGTGCACTATATAGGGAATAAGGTGCCCTCCGTCCTCCACTGAGACGGTCTATCTTGGATGTTCTTCCCACAGAGCTGTTCAGAGGAGGCTGTGCGTTATGTGACTCTCCTTCACATAAGCCTGTTGGTGTCCGGGAGGGAGAGATGGCAGTGCTACAGTGCCCACTGCGGACCACCATGGCAGGGCACATGGAGGGGAACCTGACCCTGGCATGGAGCAACCACTCTGGGCCTGGGGAGCTTCAGGAGCCTGCGGTGTGGATGTCTGACGACACTCTCGTCATCCTGAGGGTCTCTCCCAACCATCAGGGGTCCTACTCCTGCTCACTACTGTAAGTGTCTGTCTCTTACAAATCTAGTTGGCCTTTTATTGTCCGTTTTATCAATCATACTTTTGTTCTTTAATTGTTTTCTCCTTCCCTCTGATGTATTTTATGCATCATTCTGTTGATGCGTTGATTCATTGACTGATTGAATGGTTGATGATGTGATTGATTGATTGATTGGTTGATTAATGGTCATATCTCTCTCTCTGGACTGTTTCAGCAACGCCAGTGGCCAGCCCCTGAGTACAGCGTGGTTTAACATCACAGTGTTCTCTGGCCAGTGTTACACAGATATGACTGTGTATCCAGTCACGTGCTATCTGAGACAGTCCTGTGAAAAGTTAACCTGCACGTCAGTCAGCGTCCCACAAAACTTCACAAAACATAATTATACGTGGTACAAGGTATGACCTCTTCTTTTCTTTACCCCCCCTCCCCCCCCCCCCCCCCCCCCCCCCCAGCAGATGACAAAGTAGTTGTAAATATCCACTGATGTTGAGTTTCCACTAGTTCTAGTTCTTCTTACTTGCCTTTGGCTAAAACTAAAGACATGCGTCATTACATGTGCTTGAAGAGGTGAGTTTTCCCTCTAGCCGTTGGCAAGGTGCTATTGAATAGTCTGTAGATTTTTTTTCCACGAGACCAAAAGCCACAGGGTATTTCCCTGTTATATCATGTTTTTCCCCATGCCTGAGTGGGTGTCCTAGCTAGCACAGGGACCAGCATCAACGTTTTAGTTCACCAGTAATGGATGGTGCAGCAAAACTCTCACAACTCTCTGTTTTGTGATTAGCATCAATAGACACTGGCATTGTATTACCTGTTTATTACCAGTTGATTACCAGGTGATTACCAGGTGATTGATTACCTGTTTATTAATCACATTTATTTATAAAGTCCTTTTTACATCAGCAGATGTGACAAAGTGCTTATACAGAAACCGAGTCTAAAACCCCAAGCAGCAAGCAATGCAAATGTAGAAGCATGGTGGCTAGGAAAAACTCCCTGTGTATTATGTGTCTTACCTGGTATTGCCTGTTTATTACCTGTTATTGCCTGTTTATTACCTGTTATTACCTGTTATTGCCTGTTATTACCTGTTATTGTCTGTTATTACCTGTTAGTGTCTGTTTATTACCTGCTATTGCCTGTTTATTACCTGTTATTGCCTGTTTATTACCTGTTATTGCCTGTTATTACCTGTTATTGCCTGTTATTACCTGTTATTGCCTGTATTACCTGTTATTGCCTCTTATTGCCTGTATATTATCTGTGTCTTACCTGTTATTACCTGTTATTGCCTGTATATTATCTGTGTCTTACCTGTTATTGTCTGTTTATGACCTGATATTGCCTGTTTATTGCCTGTTATTACCTGTTATTGCCTGTTATTACCTGTTATTGCCTGTTATTACCTGTATATTATCTGTGTCTTACCTGTTATTGCCTGTTTATTACCTGTTATTGCCTGTTATTACCTGTTATTGCCTGTTATTACCTGTTATTGCCTGTTATTACCTGTTACTGCCTGTTTATTACCTGTTATTGCCTGTTATTACCTGTTATTGCCTGTTATTACCTGTTATTGCCTGTTATTACCTGTTATTGCCTGTTATTGCCTGTATATTATCTGTGTCTTACCTGTTATTACCTGTTATTGCCTGTATATTATCTGTGTCTTACCTGTTATTGCCTGTTTATTACCTGTGTATTATATGTGTCTTACCTGATATTACCTGTTATTACCTGTTATTGCTTGTTATTGCCTGTATATTATCTGTGTCTTACCTGTTATTGCCTGTTTATTACCTGTGTATTATATGTGTCTTACCTGATATTACCTGTTATTACCTGTTATTGCCTGTGTATTATGTGTCTTACCTGATATTGCCTGTTTATTACCTGCTATTGCCAGTTATTGCCTGTTTATTACCTGTTATTGCCTGTTATTGCCTGTTTATTACCTGTTATTACCAGTTATTGCCTGTTTATTACCTGTTATTACCTGTTATTGCCTGTTATTGCCTGTTATTACCTGTTATTGCCTGTTATTGCCTGTATATTATCTGTGTCTTACCTGTTATTGCCTGTTTATTACCTGTGTATTATATGTGTCTTACCTGATATTACCTGTTTATTACCTGTGTATTATATGTGTCTTACCTGATATTACCTGTTATTGCCTGTTTATTATCTGTGTATTACCTGTTATTACCTGTTATTGCCTGTGTATTATGTGTCTTACCTGATATTACCTGTTTATTACCTGTGTATTATATGTGTCTTACCTGATATTACCTGTTATTACCTGCTATTGCCAGTTATTGCCTGTTTATTACCTGTTATTGCCTGTGTATTATATGTGTCTTACCTGATATTACCTGTTATTACCTGTTATTGCCTGTTTATTATGTGTCTTACCTGATATTGCCTGTTTATTGCCTGTTATTGCCTGTTATTGCCTGTTTATTACCTGATATTACCTGTTATTACCTGTTATTGCCTGTTTATTACCTGTTATTACCAGTTATTGCCTGTTTATTACCTGTTATTACCTGTTATTGCCTGTTATTACCTGTTATTACGCGTTATTGCCTGTTATTGCCTGTTATTACCTGTTATTACCTGTTTATTACCTGTTATTGCCTGTTATTACCTGTTATTACGTGTTATTGCCTGTTATTGCCTGTTATTACCTGTATATTATCTGTGTCTTACCTGTTATTGCCTGTTATTACCTGTTATTACCTGTTATTGCCTGTTATTACCTGTTATTGCCTGTTATTGCCTGTATATTATCTGTGTCTTACCTGTTATTACCTGTTATTGCCTGTATATTATCTGTGTCTTACCTGTTATTGCCTGTTTATTACCTGTGTATTATATGTGTCTTACCTGATATTACCTGTTATTACCTGTTATTGCTTGTTATTGCCTGTATATTATCTGTGTCTTACCTGTTATTGCCTGTTTATTACCTGTGTATTATATGTGTCTTACCTGATATTACCTGTTATTACCTGTTATTGCCTGTGTATTATGTGTCTTACCTGATATTGCCTGTTTATTACCTGCTATTGCCAGTTATTGCCTGTTTATTACCTGTTATTGCCTGTTATTGCCTGTTTATTACCTGTTATTACCAGTTATTGCCTGTTTATTACCTGTTATTACCTGTTATTGCCTGTTATTGCCTGTTATTACCTGTTATTGCCTGTTATTGCCTGTATATTATCTGTGTCTTACCTGTTATTGCCTGTTTATTACCTGTGTATTATATGTGTCTTACCTGATATTACCTGTTTATTACCTGTGTATTATATGTGTCTTACCTGATATTACCTGTTATTGCCTGTTTATTATCTGTGTATTACCTGTTATTACCTGTTATTGCCTGTGTATTATGTGTCTTACCTGATATTACCTGTTTATTACCTGTGTATTATATGTGTCTTACCTGATATTACCTGTTATTACCTGCTATTGCCAGTTATTGCCTGTTTATTACCTGTTATTGCCTGTGTATTATATGTGTCTTACCTGATATTACCTGTTATTACCTGTTATTGCCTGTTTATTATGTGTCTTACCTGATATTGCCTGTTTATTGCCTGTTATTGCCTGTTATTGCCTGTTTATTACCTGATATTACCTGTTATTACCTGTTATTGCCTGTTTATTACCTGTTATTACCAGTTATTGCCTGTTTATTACCTGTTATTACCTGTTATTGCCTGTTATTACCTGTTATTACGCGTTATTGCCTGTTATTGCCTGTTATTACCTGTTATTACCTGTTTATTACCTGTTATTGCCTGTTATTACCTGTTATTACGTGTTATTGCCTGTTATTGCCTGTTATTGCCTGTTATTACCTGTATATTATCTGTGTCTTACCTGTTATTGCCTGTTATTACCTGTTATTACCTGTTATTACCTCTTATTATGTGTTATTGCCTGTTATTGCCTGTTATTACCTGTTATTACCTGTTTATTACCTGTTATTGCCTGTTATTACCTGTTATTATGTGTTATTGCCTATTATTGCCTGTTATTGCCTGTTATTACCTGTATATTATCTGTGTCTTACCTGTTATTGCCTGTGTATTATGTGTCTTACCTGTTATTGCCTGTTTATTACCTGTGTATTATATGTGTCTTACCTGATATTACCTGTTATTACCTGTGTATTATATGTGTCTTACCTGATATTACCTGTTATTACCTGTTATTACCTGTGTATTATATGTGTCTTACCTGTTATTACCTGTTATTATCTGTTATTACCTGTTATTGCCTGTGTATTATCTGTGTCATACCTGTTATTGTCTGTGTATTCCCTGTGTATTACCTGTGTATTAACTGTGTCTTGATTAATGCATTGTAGAACTGTGACACAGAGTTACCCTCTGACTTTGGCGATGGATACCTGACGAGTGCTTCTGAAATTGACAATGGTTACTATACCTGCACTTCATACTACACATACAACTCAAACCTCCATGATGGACAGGTGTTTACCTTGTCCAGAACCACGGGGCGGACAGTTGAAGAAGGTAAGAAGTTACTGGACATTACTGGATATCAGGGTTGGGATACATTTTTACATTTCAGTCAAATTCAGAAAGTAAATCCAATTCAAATTTGAAATGTTTATTAATTGAAAAGAATTGAAGAGAATTAGAATTTCAGTGTACTTCCTGAATCGACTGGAATTGAAATAGAATTGACCCCAATCCTGCTGTATGGTTTTGGAGCTTCTGACCTTTTGCAAAGATACCTTGAAATGTATTTGTCAATTAAGATGTATTTCATGTTTGGTGGATCTGAACCTGGGTTACAGGGGAAGGCTAAAGACAATGCAAGAACAAGGATCTGTAACTTATGTCCATGTTGATGCTTTATTCTGTTCAAAACTATTTATAGAAATAGTTTCCTTTTAACTACCTTCATGTTTGTGTTTCAGCTACATTCATATTTCTGTTTCAGCTACAGTGATATTTGGTATTAGGTGCAGTGATATTTCTGTTTCAGCTACAGTGATATTTGGTATTAGGTACAGTGATATTTATGTTTCAGCTACAGTGATATTTATGTTTCAGCTACAGTGATATTTGGTATTAGGTACAGTGATATTTATGTTTCAGCTACAGTGATATTTCTGTTTCAGCTACAGTGATATTTGGTATTAGGTACAGTGATATTTCTGTTTCAGCTACAGTGATATTTCTGTTTCAGCTACAGTGATATTTGGTATTAGGTGCAGTGATATTTATGTTTCAGCTACAGTGATATTTCTGTTTCAGCTACAGTGATATTTGGTATTAGGTGCAGTGATATTTATGTTTCAGCTACAGTGATATTTCTGTTTCAGCTACAGTGATATTTGGTATTAGGTGCAGTGATATTTATGTTTCAGCTACAGTGATATTTCTGTTTCAGCTACAGTGATATTTGGTATTAGGTGCAGTGATATTTATGTTTCAGCTACAGTGATATTTCTGTTTCAGCTACAGTGATATTTGGTATTAGGTGCAGTGATATTTATGTTTCAGCTACAGTGATATTTATGTTTCAGCTACAGTGATATTTGGTATTAGGTGCAGTGATATTTATGTTTCAGCTACAGTGATATTTATGTTTCAGCTACAGTGATATTTGGTATTAGGTGCAGTGATATTTATGTTTCAGCTACAGTGATATTTCTGTTTCAGCTACAGTGATATTTATGTTTCAGCTACAGTGATATTTGGTATTAGGTACAGTGATATTTCTGTTTCAGCTACAGTGATATTTCTGTTTCAGCTACAGTGATATTTGAGTTTTAACTACAGTGATATTTGAGTTTTAACTACAGTAATATTTGAGTTTTGACTACAGTGATATTTGGTATTAGGTGCAGTGATATTTATGTTTCAGCTACAGTGATATTTCTGTTTCAGCTACAGTGATATTTGGTATTAGGTGCAGTGATATTTATGTTTCAGCTACAGTGATATTTCTGTTTCAGCTACAGTGATATTTGGTATTAGGTGCAGTGATATTTATGTTTCAGCTACAGTGATATTTCTGTTTCAGCTACAGTGATATTTGGTATTAGGTGCAGTGATATTTATGTTTCAGCTACAGTGATATTTATGTTTCAGCTACAGTGATATTTGGTATTAGGTACAGTGATATTTCTGTTTCAGCTACAGTGATATTTGGTATTAGGTACAGTGATATTTCTGTTTCAGCTACAGTGATATTTCTGTTTCAGCTACAGTGATATTTGAGTTTTAACTACAGTAATATTTGAGTTTTGACTACAGTGATATTTCTGTTTCAGCTACAGTGATATTTGAGTTTTAACTACAGTAATATTTGAGTTTTGACTACAGTGATATTTGAGTTTTGAATACAGTGATATTATTGTATTGTACAGGAAGTTCCCCGGTTATGCCAAAGATCATCGAACCTCGGGATGGGGAGGTTATTGAAGTAGATATGGGTGAGTTCCTCTCTACCTATCTGTATGGGTGTCAATTAGTGTCTTTACTGTCACGTGTGTGTGAATGTGTGTGCAGGGTTGGGGAGTAACAGATTACATGGAAGAGATTACAAAAAAACATTGTAACTGTAATCTATTACTTTACCAGCAAAACAATATTGTAATCAGATTACAGATACTTTTGAAAAACTAGATGATTACTTCGAGGATTACTTTTAAATTCAGAAAGGATGTTTGCGAAAACAAATATTTTATTTATTTATTTATTTTATTTCACCTTTATTTAACCAGGTAGGCTAGTTGAGAACAAGTTCTCATTTACAACTGCGACCTGGACAAGATAAAGCAAAGCAGTTCGACACATACAACAACACAGAGTTACACATGGAGTAAACAAAACATACAGTCAATAATACAGTAGAACAAAAGAAAACAAAAAGTCTATATACAATGAGTGCAAATGAGGTAAGTTAAGGAAATAAATAGGCCATGGTGGCGAAGTAATTACATTATAGCAATTAAACACTGGAATGGTAGATGTGCAGAAGATGAATGTGCAAGTAGAGATACTGGGGTGCAAAGGAGCCAAATAAATAAATACCAGTATGGGGAGGAGGTAGGTAGATAGATGGGCTGTTTACAGATGAGCTATGTACAGGTGCAGTGATCTGTGAGCTGCTCTGACAGCTGGTGCTTAAAGCTAGTGAAGGAGATGTGAGTCTCCAGCTTCAGGGATTTTTGCAATTCATTCCAGTCATGGGCAGCAGAGAACTGGAAGGAAAGACAACCAAAGGAGGAACTGGCTTTGGGGGTGACCAGTGAGATATACCTCCTGGAGCGCGTGCTATGAGTGGGTGCAGCTATGGTGAGCTGAGATAAGGCGGGGCTTTACCTTGCAGAGACTTGTAGATAACCTGTAGCCAGTGGGTTTGGCGAGTATGAAGCGAGGGCCAACCAAGGTCGCAATGGTGGGTAGTGTATGGGGCTTTGGTGACAAAACGGATGGCACTGTGATAGACTGCATCCAGTTTGTTGAGTAGAGTGTTGGAGGCTATTTTATAGATGACATCACCGAAGTCGAGGATCGGTAGGATGTCAGTTTTACGAGGGTATGTTTGGCAGCATGAGTGAAGGATGCTTTGTTGCGATATAGGAAGCCGATTCTAGATTTAATTTTGGATTGGAGATGCTTAATGTGAGTTTGGAAGGAGAGTTTACAGTCTAACCAGACACCTAGGTATTTGTAGTTGTCCACGTATTCTAAGTCAGAGCCGTCCAGAGTAGTGATGCTGGACGGGCGAGCAGGTGCGGGCAGCGATCGGTTGAAGAGCATGCATTTAGTTTTACTTGCATTTAAGAGCAGTTGGAGGCCACGGAAGGAGAGTTGTATGGCATTGAAGCTCATCTGGAGGGTTGTTAACACAGTGTCCAAAGAGGGGCCAGAAGTATACAGAATGATGTCGTCTGCGTAGAGGTGTATCAGAGAATCACCAGCAGCAAGAGCAACATCATTGATGTATACAGAGAAGAGAGTCGGCCCGAGGATTGAACCCTGTGGCACCCCCATAGAGACTGCCAGAGGTCTGGACAACAGGCGCTCCGATTTGAGTTTGAGTTTATTTTATTTTTACAGGGCACATTAATCAACGTTTCAGTAAAAGTGCCAGTTTTAGCCAGCCGGCTAATTTTCAACCGCAGTCCCTGGGCAGGTTATTAAAAACAATTACAATATTCATAAAAGCAACAAAGTGTTTCCACACTTCACAAGCTACAGACAACAGACAACATGGATGCGGCAACACACAGCTAGGGATTATGTTCACAAATCTGATTGACTTTTAGCCATGTATTCATACATTTTGTGAAAGTGTGATAGGTGGTGCAGTTATGTGTGTCTGATGGCAGTGTATTCCAGACATGAGAAGCTCTCACAGAGAAAGCAGATTTACTAAAGGTGCTTTTCCTTAACGGAACTATACAGTCACCTCTCATGGCAGACTTTGTGGATCTGCTGCCATTTGTTTGGGTTTTCTGTTTAACAAAAATACTGAGTGGAGGGGAGCCAGGCCATTTAGGCTCTTGAATACAAGACATGCGTCAGTGTACTGCACAAGATTTTCCCAACTCAGGAGCTCATGCTTTCTGAGGATGTAACAGTGATGATGGCTATTGGGCTTCCTCTCAAGCACTTTGAGAGCCTGTTTGCAGACAGGCTGAATAGGCTTTAATGTTGTACAGCAAGCTTGGGCCCAACTAGTCAAGCAGTATGTTAAGTGGGGGAGTATCATAGATTTTAAGTACAGTTTTGCTACCTCTGTAGTCAAACAATTTAGTATAAATCGGATATTAGCTAGGTTGAATTTGGTTATCTGAATAACCTTTTTCACATGCTTTTTAAAAGAGAGGTTGGAATCAAGTATGATGCCAAGGTACTTAAAATCAGATACCACCTGGAGCTTCTCCCCTGACCTCTTTGTAAAGGACATGCAAACAGTTTTTTTCACATTGAGATGGAAACACGAGTCACTGAGCCACTTTGTAACCTGGACCATTACAGTAGTGAGTTCTTGTGCAGCTTGTTGTTTGCTCTTTACATGCACATATATCACTGTATCATCTCTATACATTTGAACTTCAGACCCAGTACAGACAGAAGGCAGATCATTAATGTACAGGCTGAACATAATTGCGTTTTCAAAATAGTTTAATTCACTCTTAGGTATTCTTAGTTGATCCGGCTTTCTAACAGTAGAGAGGTTAAACCTGCTCTTAGACAGCTTTCTGGCTATAAGTGTCAGATTATGATCAGATAGCCCAGTATTTAGTCACTCTCTCTGGTTTATTACTGAGCACCAAATCAATCTGTGTTTTAGAGCAACAAGTCACCCTGGTTGGCCCTTTAACTAGCTGTGTAAGGTCAAAGGTATTAGTGACCTGTTTGAGGGTTTTCCGACAAGACTTGTCTTCATAAATAATTTTAAAATCTCCCATTAAGATGACCTCTTTCCCAAAATCACATTCCCTAAGCATGTTATTAAACTGATCAAAAAACACACTTTTGGTGGAAGGTGGCCTATACATTCCAATAAGGGTGACACACTGAACTCTGTCTGAGAAGTAGTTGGTAAACCAGGCGAGGCAATCATTTCAGAAACCAAGGCTGTCGAGTCTGCCAATAAGAATGTGGTGATTGACAGAGTCGAAAGCCTTGGCCAGGTCGATGAATACGGCTGCACAGTAATGTCTCTTATCGATGGCGGTTATGATGTCATTTAGAACCTTGAGCGTGGCTGAGGTGCACCCATGACCAGCTCTGAAACCAGATTGCATAGGGGAGAATGTACGGTGGGATTCTAAATGGTCAGTAATCTGTTTGTTGACTTGGCTTTCGAAGACCTTAGAAAGACAGGGTAGGATAGATAGTCTGTAGCAGTTTGGGTCTACAGTGTCACCCCCTTTAAAGAGGGGGATGACCGTGGCAGCTTTCCAATCTTTGGGGATCTCAAGACGATACAAAAGAGAGGTTGAACAGGCTAGTAATAGGGGTTGCAACAATTTCGGCAGATAATTGTAGAAAGAGAGGGTCCAGATTGTCTAGCCCGGCTGATTTGTAGGGGTCCAGATTTTGCAGCTCTTTCAGAACATCAGCTGACTGGATTTGGGTGAAGAAGAAATTGTGGGGGCTTTGGCGGGTTGCTGTGGAGGGTGCCGGGTAGTTGACCGGGGTAGTGGTAGCCAGGTGGAAAGCATGGCCAGCCATAGAGTAATGCTTATTGAAATTCTCAATTATAGTGGATATATCGGTGGTGACAGTGTGTCCTAGCCTCAGAGCAGTGGGCAGCTGGGAGGAGTTGCTCTTATTTTCCATGGACTTTACAGTGTCCCAGAATTTTTTGAGTTAGTACTACAGGATGCAAATTTCTGTCTGAAAAAGCTAGCCTTAGCTTTTCTAACTTCCTGTGTATATTTGTTCCTAACTTCCCTGAAAAGTTGCATATCACAGGGGCTAGTCGATGCTAATGCAGAGGATGTTTTTGTGCTGGTCAAGGGCAGACAGGTCTGGAGTGAACCAAGGACTATATCTATTCCTAGTTCTACATTTTTTGAATGGGGCATGCTTATTTAAGATGGTGAGGAAGACACATTTAAAGAATAGCCATCATCTACTGACGGGATGAGGTCAATGTCATTCCGGGATATCCTGGCCAGGTCGATTAGAAAGGCCTACTCGCAGAAGTGTTTTAGGGAGCGTTTGACAGTGATGAGGGGTGGTCGTTTGGTTGCAGACCCATTACGGATGCAGGCAATGAGGCAGTGATCGCTGAGATCTTGATCGAAAACAGCAGAGGTGTATTTAGAGGGTGAGTTAGTTAGGATGACATCTATGAGGGTGCCCGTGTTTACGGGTTTGTAGTTGTACCTGGTAGGTTCATTGATCATTTGTGTGAGAGGGCATCAAGCTTGGATTGTAGGATGGCCGGGGTGTTAAGCATGTCCCAGTTTAGGTCACCTAGTGGCACAGCTGGGGGCAGAGGGAGGTCTATAGAAAGTGGCAACAGTGAGAGACTTGTTTCTGGAAAGGTGAATTTTTAGTTAAAGCTCGAATTGTTTGGGTACAGACTTGGATAGTAATACAGAACTCTGCAGGCTATCTTTGCAGTAGATTGCAACACCGCCCCCTTTGGCAGTTCTATCTTGGTGGAAAATGTTATAGTTAGCTTTGGAGATTTCAGGGTTTTTGATGGTTTTCCTAAGCCAGGATTCAGACACGACTAAGACATCCGGGTTGGCAGAGTGTGCTAAAGCAGTGAGTAATCAGATTTAGGGAGTAGGCTTCTAATGTTAACATGCATGCAATCAAGGCTATTACGGTTACAGAAATCAACAAATGAGAGCACCTGGGGAGTGGGAGTGGAGCTAGGCACTGCAGGTCCTGGATTAACCTCTACATCACCAGAGGAACAGAGGAAAAGTAGGATAAGGGTACGGCTAAATGCTATAAGAACTGGCCGTCTAGCACGTTCGGAACAGAGAGGAAAAGGAGCAGGTGCCTGGGCACGATAACATAGATTCAAGGCATAGTGTACAGACAAAGGTAAGGTAGGATTTGAGTACATTGGAGGTAAACCTAGGGATTGAGTAATGATGAGAGAGATATAGTCTCTAGAGACGTTTAAACCAGGTGATGTCATCGCATATGTATTAGGTGGAACAACATGGTTGGTTAAGGGATATTGAGCAGGGCTAGAGGCTCTACAGTGAAATAGGACAGTAGTGGCCAGCTATCATATTTATTGCCAGCTATCATATATTTGTTGATGTAAAGAGCGTGGGGCCTAGGATTGAGCCTTGGGGTACTCCTTTGGTGACAGGGAGTGGCTGAGGCTGTCTGACTTTATACATGGCACTCTATGAGAGTTAGCTAGCAAAGTGTTAGTGAATGTTATGTGTTTTCTCCAGGATCTACTGTGGTGGTGGTCTGCAGGGCTGTCCTGTCCTCTGAATTTGACAATGTATACTGGATGGAAAACAGATCTTTTGTGGAGAAGAACCAGAAGACCCTACCAGTATTTTATAACGTTTCACAGTGAGTACACTCACTACAGAACAGACCTGGGTTCAAATACTTTTTAAAATCACTTAACATAACACACTTGACTGTTTCTCCAGAGAGAATGACCAGGCATCACTGGTGATCAGTCAGGTGTCAGAGGAGCAGCTGAGGTACACATACACCTGTCAACTGGAATCTTCATCATGGAACGACAAGGTCTCCATCACCTTCAAACAGAAGAGTAAGTCAAGCAGCCTCTTAAAGGGACATCTTAGCTTTCCAATCATCTAAAATATTACAGAGTCTTCCTTTATCAAACTCTACTGGTCATTTCACAGAACCCTCTCTTCTGCTCTTAGGTTACCATGACATTTAATCAAGAAGATATTATCTCTCCTGCTCTTAGGTTACCATGACATTTAACCAAGAAGATATTATCTCTTCTGCTCTTAGGTTACCATGACATTTAATCAAGAAGATATTATCTCTTCTGCTCTTAGGTTACCATGACATTTAAGCAAGAAGATATTATCTCTCCTGCTCTTAGGTTACGATGACATTTAATCAAGAAGATATTATTATCTATTCTGCTCTTAGGTTACCATGACATTTAATCAAGAATATATTATCTCTTCTGCTCTTAGGTTGACATGAAATTTAATCAAGAATATATTATTATCTATTCTGCTCTTAGGTTACCATGACATTTAATCAAGAATATATTATCTCTTCTGCTCTTAGGTTGACATGAAATTTAATCAAGAATATATTATTATCTATTCTGCTCTTAGGTTACCATGACATTTAATCAAGAAGATATTATTATCTCTCCTGCTCTTAGGTTACCATGACATTTAATCAAGAATATATTATTATCTATTCTGCTCTTAGGTTACCATGACATTTAATCAAGAATATATTATTATCTATTCTGCTCTTAGGTTACCATGACATTTAATCAAGAATATATTATTATCTATTCTGCTCTTAGGTTACCATGACATTTAATCAAGAAGATATTATCTCTTCTGCTCTTAGGTTTCCATTACATTTAATCAATAATATATTATGATCACTTCTGTGTGAAATGATGATGATTTTCTGTGATATTTTTTTCTCTCCAGTTTCTCTCTCTGCTGTACAGTAACAGCGGTTTGATATAACCAGGTTTATGTATGTGTGTGTGTGTGTGTGTGTGTGTGTGTGTGTGTGTGTGTGTGTGTGTGTGTATTTCATGTCACCCTTTAGGTCCACCGCAGTTCCACTTCCTGGTGCTGGGTATAGTGGGGGTCTTTGTCGTAACGGTGGTGGTGGTGACTGTTGTCTATGTCAAGCTGAAGGTGGACATCATTCTATTTCTCAGAGATTATCTGGGTTGGCATCATCACAACGTCTCTGGTGAGAATAACACCTAACACCAAACATGCCAATGTCTCATGCAAACAGTCTCGTTGTAGATCGTGTTTCACCACATGATTTGGATAAATTGTGTTAGTTTCAAATGGGATGTGTAACAACACCTATGTACTGTGTTATAATGCCTATGTCCTGTGTCATAATGCCTATCTGCTGTGTTATAATACCTATGTGCTCTGTTATAATGCCTATGTACTGTGTTATAATCCCTATGTGCTGTGTTATAATGCCTGTGCTGTGTTATAATGCCTATCTGCTGTGTTATAATGCCTATGTACTGTGTTATAATGCCTATGTACTGTGTTATAATCCCTATGTGCTGTGTTATAATGCCTATGTGCTGTGTTATAATGCCTATGTGCTGTGTTATAATGCATATGTGCTGTGTTATAATGCCTATGTACTGTGTTATAATGCCTATGTGCTGTGTTATAATGCCTATGTACTGTGTTATAATGCATATGTGCTGTGTTATAATGCCTATGTACTGTGTTATAATGCCTATGTGCTGTGTTATAATGCCTATGTCCTGTGTTATAATGCCTATCTGCTGTGTTATAATGCCTATCTGCTGTGTTATAATGCCTATCTGCTGTGTTATAATGCCTATCTGCTGTGTTATAATGCCTATGTGCTGTGTTATAATGCCTATGTCCTGTGTTATAATGCCTATGTGCTGTGTTATAATGCCTATGTGCTGTGTTATAATGCCTATCTGCTGTGTTATAATGCCTATGTTCTGTGTTATAATGCCTATCGGCTGTGTTATAATGCCTATGTTCTGTGTTATAACTTGCCTGAATGGTGTGTTATAATGCCTATGTCCTGTGTTATAATGCATATGTGCTGTGTTATAATGCCTATGTACTGTGTTATAATGCCTATGTGCTGTGTTATAATGCCTATGTCCTGTGTTATAATGCCTATCTGCTGTGTTATAATGCCTATGTGCTGTGTTATAATGCCTATGTTCTGTGTTATAACTTGCCTGAATGGTGTGTTTCAGATGGGAAGCGTTACGATGCCTTTGTGTTGTGTTATAAGAGTGACACAGAGTCAGGTGTCAGTGAGGAGGACAGGCGTCAGGTGGAGGAGGTGCTGGAGGAGGAGTATGGTTACAGCCTGTGTCTCTACGACCGTGATGTGCTCCCTGGGGACGGTGAGTCAGTCCACTGTCCTCACATTTCTCCTCATACTGGTGTGTGTGTGTGTGTGTGTGTGTGTGTGTGTTTGTGTATGCACTGTTCTCCTACCTCTACCTGTGCCTATACCTCTACCTGTTCTTCTACCTCTACCTGTTCCTCTACCTGTTCCTCTACCTCTACCTGTTCCTCTACCTCTACCTGTTCCTCTACCTCTACCTGTTCATCTACCTCTACCTGTTCATCTACCTATACCTATACCTGTTCATCTACCTCTACATGTTCCTCTACCTCTACCTCTACCTGTATTCGTTCCTTTTCCTGTTCCTGAACTTGTTCCTCCACCTCTACATGTTCCTCTACCTGTACCTGTTCTTGTTCCTGTACCTGTACCTGTTCTTCTTCCTGTACCTGTTCCTGTTCCTGTTCTTGTTCCTGTATCCGTTCCTGTTCTTATTCTTACACCTGTTCCTGTATCCGTTCCTGTTCTTATTCTTGTACCTGTTCCTGTACCTGTTCTTGTTCTTGTATCCGTTCCTGTTCTTGTTTCTGTATCTGTTCCTGTATCCGTTCTCGTTCCTGTACCTGTTCTTGTTCTTGTTCTTATACATTTTCCTGTATGCACTCCTGTTCCTGTTCCTCTTCTTGTTTCTGTATCTGTTCCTGCACTCCTGTTCCTGTACCAGTTCCCATATCCATTCCCGTACCTGTTCCCGTTCCAGTTCCTGTACGTGTACCCGTACCCGTTTTTCTTCCTATTCCTGTATCCGTACCTGTTCCTGTACATGTTCTTATTCCTGTTCAGGTTCCTGTTCCTGTACAGGTTCCTGTTCCTGTATCTGTTCCTGTACCTGTTCCTGTTCCTGTACCCGTTCCTGTTCCTGTACCCATTCCTGTACCTGTTCAGGTTCCTGTACAGGTTCCTGTTCCTGTATCTGTTCCTGTACCTGTTCCTGTACCCGTTCCCGTTCCTGTACAGGTTCCTGTATCTGTTCCTGTACCTGTTCCTGTACCCATTCCTGTTCCTGTACCTGTTCCTGTACCCGTTCCTGTACCCGTTCCCATTCCCATTTTTGTTCCCGTTCCTGAACCTGTTCCCGTTCCTGTATCTGTTCCTGTTCCTGTACCTGTTCCTGTACCTGTTCCTGTACCTGTTCCTGTACCTGTTCCTGTTCCTGTACCTGTTCCTGTATCTGTTCCTGTACCTGTTCCTGTACCTTTTCCCGCACCTGTTTCTGTATCTGTTCCTGTACCTGTTCCTGTATCTGTTCCTGTATCTGTTCCTGTTCCTGTATCTGTTCCTTTTTCTGTACCTGTTCCTGTATCTGTTCCTGTTCCTGTTCCTGTTCCTGTATCTGTTCCTGTACCTGTACCTGTTCCTATATCTGTTCCTGTATCTGTTCCTTTTCCCGTTCCTGTACCTGTTCCTGTATCTGTTCCTGTACCTGTATCTGTTCCTGTTCCTGTATCTGTTCCTGTACCCGTTCCTGTTTCTGTTCCTGTATCTGTTCCTGTATCTGTTCCTGTATCTGTTCCTGTACCTGTATCTGTTCCTGTACCTGTTCCTGTATCTGTTCCTGTATCTGTTCCTGTACCCGTTCCTGTATCTGTTCCTGTACCTGTATCTGTTACTGTTCCTGTACCTGTATCTGTTCCTGTTCCTGTATCTGTTCCTGTTCCTGTTCCTGTACCTGTTCCTGTATCTGTTCCTGTATCTGTTCCTGTTCCTGTTCCTGTTCTTGTACCTGTATCTGTTCCTGTACCTGTATCTGTTCCTGTTCCTGTATCTGTACCTGTATCTGTTCCTGTTCCTGTATATGTTCCTGTTCCTGTACCTGTTCCTGTATCTGTATCTGTTCCTGTACCTGTATCTGTTCCTGTACCCGTTCCTGTTCCTGTACCTGTATCTGTTCCTGTTCCTGTATCTGTTCCTGTGCCTCTGTTCCTGTATCTGTATCAGTAAAGTATGTGCTCTGTGTTTCCAGCGGTGGCTGAGGCGGTGCTGGGGTGTATAGAGCAGAGCCGGAGACTGATCCTGGTGCCCAGCAGTCTGGGGCTGAACCCAGGGCAGGACAGCCAGTATAGTCTGCTCACTGGGCTCCATGCTGCACTGGTGGAACGGCAGACCTGGCTAATCCTCATCCAGACAGAGTCAGCCCCAGACAGCCAGGTAGTTATGCCTAAGGACGAGTTCTGCCTATGGACGACAGTTAGCTTTGTGTGTGTGTCCCAAATGGCACCCTATTCCCTATATAGTGTTTTGGGCCCTGGTCTAATGTAGTGCACTATAAAGGGAATAGGGTGCCATTTGGGATGATTCGTTGGTGAATGTGCGCTGTCCCTGTCAAATCAATTTCCCAAATAAACAGGTAGACCTGGAGCTGATGCCATGCTGTCTATCTAACTAAATAAACAGGTAGACCTGGAGCTGATGCCATGCTGTCTATCTAACTAAATAAACAGGTAGACCTGGAGCTGATGCCATGCTGTCTATCTAACTAAATAAACAGGTAGACCTGGAGCTGATGCCATGCTGTCTTTCTAACTAAATAAACAGGTAGACCTGGAGCTGATGCCATGCTGTCTATCTAACTAAATAAACAGGTAGACCTGGAGCTGATGCCATGCTGTCTTACTAACTAAATAAACAGGTAGACCTGGAGCTGATGCCATGCTGTCTATCTAACTAAATAAACAGGTAGACCTGGAGCTGATGCCATGCTGTCTATCTAACTAAATAAACAGGTAGACCTGGAGCTGATGCCATGCTGTCTATCTAACTAAATAAACAGGTAGACCTGGAGCTGATGCCATGCTGTCTATCTAACTAAATAAACAGGTAGACCTGGAGCTGATGCCATGCTGTCTATCTAACTAAATAAACAGGTAGACCTGGAGCTGATGCCATGCTGTCTTTCTAACTAAATAAACAGGTAGACCTGGAGCTGATGCCATGCTGTCTATCTAACTAAATAAACAGGTAGACCTGGAGCTGATGCCATGCTGTCTTTCTGCTTCAACTCCATTTCCTTTAAAACGCACAACTGCTTCTACTTATTTTCGAACTGCTTTCCAAAGCTGACTAGAAACATTATTTTTCCACTTTTGCAATTGGTTGTGCATGTTTGTCTTCAGTGCTTTTTCGAGATTCTATTTTGTAATGAAAAGCGCTACATAAGTTCAATTAGTAATTGTAACCTTAACACAACACCTAGTGATCTTGTTCAAGGGGTTTGGATCTCTTGGTGTAACAACTAAGGTGTTGGGTTGGTAGTCGGTGGACCTCCGTTCAAGTCCCGGTCGGAGCTACCCCCCCCCCCCCCCCCCCCCAAAGATTCACTACATTATTCTGTAAACGTTTTAGGTGGATCTGAAGCTGGACTCCCTCCCTGAGGCCCTGCGGCTGCTGGCCCAGTCAGGACACACCGTCACCTGGAGGGGCTCCCACTCCAAACCCCTGTCCTCAGCCTTCTGGAAGGAGCTGCGCTACCGTATGCCTGCCACGACCAGACGGCGCCCCCCGAAGGACGAGAGGACCATTCTGTGATTATATAGGCTCCAGGGCAGGGTTTGGGTTCAGTCAATTCACAAAGTAAACTCAAATTCAAATGATATAATGGCATCTATTTTCAATTATCTTCACCCCAACCCTGCTCCGGGGTGAAGATGAGTGAAATAAATGCATCTAATGTGATTAATGTGGCATTTTTAACTGTAAGAGTGAAATAGTTTTCCTTCCAATGTTTTTTAAAAATTAAGTTAAAAAGCAGCTTTTCTGTGTTGGAATGGTGTGGGCTTACCCCAGCATCAGAATGGTGTGGGCTTACCCCAGCATCAGAATGGTGTGGGCTTACCCCAGCATCAGAATGGTGTGGGCTTACCCCAGCATCAGAATGGTGTGGGATTACCCCAGCATCAGAATGGTGTGGGCTTACCCCAGCATCAGAATGGTGTGGGCTTACCCCAGCATCAGAATGGTGTGGGCTTACCCCAGCATCAGAATGGTGTGGGCTTACCCCAGCATCAGAATGGTGTGGGCTTACCCCAGCATCAGAATGGTGTGGGCTTACCCCAGCATCAGAATGGTGTGGGCTTACCCCAGCATCAGAATGGTGTGGGCTTACCCCAGCATCAGAATGGTGTGGGATTACCCCAGCATCAGAATGGTGTGGGCTTACCCCAGCATCAGAATGGTGTGGGCTTACCCCAGCATCAGAATGGTGTGGGCTTACCCCAGCATCAGAATGGTGTGGGCTTACCCCAGCATCAGAATGGTGTGGGCTTACCCCAGCATCAGAATGGTGTGGGCTTACCCCAGCATCAGAATGGTGTGGGCTTACCCCAGCATCAGAATGGTGTGGGCTTACCCCAGCATCAGAATGGTGTGGGATTACCCCAGCATCAGAATGGTGTGGGCTTACCCCAGCAACAGAATGGTGTGGGCTTACCCCTGCAACAGAATGGTGTGGGATTACCCCAGCATCAGAATGGTGTGGGCTTACCCCAGCAACAGAATGGTGTGGGTTTACCCCTGCAACAGAATGGTGTGGGCTTACTCCAGCAACAGAATGGTGTGGGCTTACCCCTGCAACAGAATGGTGTGGGCTTACCCCTGCAACAGAATGGTGTGGGCTTACCCCAGCAACAGAATGGTGTGGGCTTACCCCTGCAACAGAATGGTGTGGGCTTACCCCAGCAACAGAATGGTGTGGGCTTACCCCAGCAACAGAATGGTGTGGGCTTACCCCTGCAACAGAATGGTGTGGGATTACCCCAGCAACAGAATGGTGTGGGCTTACCCCTGCAACAGAATGGTGTGGGATTACCCCAGCAACAGAATGGTGTGGGCTTACCCCAGCAACATAATGGTGTGGGCTTACCCCAGCAACAGAATGGTGTGGGCTTACCCCTGCAACAGAATGGTGTGGGCTTACCCCAGCAACAGAATGGTGTGGGCTTACCCCAGCATCAGAATGGTGTGGGCTTACCCCAGCAACAGAATGGTGTGGGCTTACCTCAGCAACATAATGGTGTGTGCTTACCCCAGCAACAGAATAGTGTGGGCGTATACCGGTCATTAAAAATATTAATGCGACTAGACCGAAGGCCGAGGGGGAAACGAGGGGGAAACCAACAGGCCGAGGGGGAAACCAACAGAGACAGAGATGACGGGGCCGTGACAGGAAGGGGGAACGCGCTCTGGTTCTCTACCGTTACTGCAAAGGACTCTGGGAAGTACACATGCCACACAGGGTAGGTAGTCTGTTGACGGTCTTTGGGTAGGCCCTTCTCTTTCACAGGATAGGTCACCTGTATTGACTCTGTTTGGGTAGGCCCCTCTCTCTGTTTCACAGGGTAGGTAGTCTGTATTGACTCTGTTTAGGTAGGCCCCTCTCTCTGTTTCAGAGGGTAGGTAGTCCGTTTTCACTCTGTTTGGGTAGGCCCCTCTCTCTGTTTCACAGGGTAGGTAGTCCGTTTTTACTCTGTTTGGGTAGGCCCCTCTCTCTCTTTCACAGGGTAGGTAGTCTGTGTTGACTCTGTTTGGGTAGGCCCCTCTCTCTGTTTCCACAGGGTAGGTAGTCTGTATTGACTCTGTTTGGGTAGACCCCTCTCTCTGTTTCCACAGGGTAGGTGGTCTGTATTGACTCTGTTTGGGTAGGCCCCTCTCTCTGTTTCCACAGGGTAGGTAGTCTGTATTGACTCTGTTTGGGTAGGCCCCTCTCTCTGTTTCCACAGGGTAGGTAGTCTGTATTGACTCTGTTTGGGTAGGCCCCTCTCTCTGTTTCCACAGGGTAGGTAGTCTGTATTGACTCTGTTTGGGTAGGCCCCTCTCTCTGTTTCCTGCCCTTTGATCAGAAGAAGTGAGAGAAGCTTTGGTGGAATGGACGGATGAAGTGAAGTAGTGTAACTCTCCAAAACATGCCACGTCATTACATGAATTCTCTTCAGGACCAAAACGCCTTCACAAAGACAGTACAAATGCGGTTACTTACTTTGAACCGTTTGCCTGGGTTTGATTTTGAAAAACAGTTTGCCTATATTTGACCTTTCCAAGTAACAATGTGTGAATTTGAATGTGTGTTGTTATTATCACAGTGGTATGGTGATCCACGTCTATGTGGAGGTGCTGGAGAGGGCCAGCCTGGGGTGCAGGGACACAGAGGAGAACAGAGTCACTCTGGTTCTGGGCAAAGGTGGCAGGATCCCATGCCCTGGGATCAAATGTCGGACACAGAGGTCAGAGGTCACATGGTACAAGGTGATTATTCCAGCAGATTTTTGGATGGATGAATGGATGGATGGTTGGATGGTTGGGTGGATCGATGGATGGTTGGGTGGGTGGGTGGGTGGATGGATGGTTGGTTGGATGGTTGGATGGATGGTTGGATGGGTTTGTGGGTGGGTGGGTTGGTGAGTGGATGGGTGGGTGGGTGTGTAGGTGGGTGGGTGGGTGGGTGGGTGGGTGGGTGGGTGGGTGGGTGGATGGGTGGGTGGGTGGGAGGTTGGGTGGGTGTAGGTGGGTGGTTGGATGGGTGGGAGGTTGGGTGGGTGGGTGGGTGTAGGTGGGTGGTTGGATGGGTGGGTGGGTGGGTAGGTGGGTGGTTGGTTGGGTGGGTGGTTGGTTGAGTGGGTGTGTAGGTGGGTGGTTGGTTGGGTGGGTGTGTAGGTGGGTAGGTGGGTGGTTGGTTGGGTGGGTGTGTAGGTGGGTAGGTAGGTGGGTAGGTAGGTGTGTAGGTGGGTAGGTGGGTAGGTGTGTAGGTGGGTGGGTGGGTGGGTGGGTGGGTAGGTAGGTAGGTGGGTAGGTGGGTGGTTGGTTGGTTGGGTAGGTGTGTAGGTGGGTGGTTGGTCGGGTAGGTGGGTGGGTAGGTAGGTGGGTGGGTGGTTGGTTGGTTGGTTGGGTAGGTGGGTAGGTGGTTGGTTGGTTGGGTAGGTGGGTGGTTGGTTGGGTAGGTGGGTGGGTAGGTAGGTGGGTGGGTGGTTGGTTGGTTGGTTGGGTAGGTGGGTAGGTGGTTGGTTGGTTGGTTGGTTGGGTAGGTGGGTGGGTGGTTGGTTGGTTGGTTGGGTAGGTGGGTAGGTGGGTGGTTGGTTGGTTGGTTGGGTAGGTGGGTAGGTGTGTAGGTGGGTGGTTGGGTAGGTAGGTGTGTAGGTGGGTAGGTGGGTAGGTGGTTGGTTGGTTGGTTGGTTGGGTAGGTGGGTGGGTGGTTGGTTGGTTGGTTGGGTAGGTGGGTAGGTGGGTGGTTGGTTGGTTGGTTGGTTGGTTGGGTAGGTGGGTAGGTGTGTAGGTGGGTGGTTGGGTAGGTAGGTGTGTAGGTGGGTAGGTGGGTGGTATATTGATGGACTGCAGGTTTTACCTGATGTTTGTTTCTCTTCAGAATGTAATTATGGTATCATTCCACTGCATCTAAGACTTTACACAAACTCCTAACCTTTAGTAAACACAAGTACAAGCCTTACACACCCATGTGACCGGTTACACACCTGCTCACCTGTGACAGGTCAACACATGCATGGAATAAATAGACGAACGTACAAAGAAATGAACAAACGACTGAACAGGCAAACAAGTGAATAATGGCTTTTACATCATGGGTTTCTCTGCAGGATGCCAGGCCTGTGTGTGAGATACAGGATAAGAGGACTATCTCTGTGGTAGACAGGTATACTCTTCTGCTGGGCACTGTCTATGTGAGTGATGCTACAGTGTATTTCTGTGACTACACCTACGAAGAAAACGGGATCCCCTGGACAGTCAGGAGATCTGTTAACGTCTCGGTCATACGTAAGTACTGTCGCTGCAGGCTCTGTCTCCCAACACACACGCCAAGATGAACGCACGCCCATACACACACCACACAAGAGCGTTCAGATGAACGCACACCCATACACACACCACACAAGAGCGTTCAGATGAACGCACACCCATACACACACCACACAAGCACGATCACATGCACGCACTTACGAATCGCACACACACCACACAAGAGCGTTCAGATGAACGCACGCCCATACACACACCACACAAGAGCGTTCAGATGAACGCACACCCATACACACACCACACAAGCACGATCACATGCACGCACTTACGAATCGCACACACACCGCACAAGCACGATCACATGATCGTACACATACTGTACACACACATTCTAGTAAATGTCACTTTTACCTCCACAGCCGCTGACACCAAAGACCCTCCACAGATTACTTATCCCCATGGCAACGAGGAGGGCGTGGAGCTGGGTGAGTGCAGAGCCTGAGGTTGAATGATTGATTTGATGATGGCAGGTGTATAGAGTAGGATCACTGTGTTTCACCAGTTTATGGCTTCGTCCTAAATGGCATCTTATTCCCTATATAGTGCACTACTTTAGACCAGAGCCCTATGGGGTAGTGCACTACTTTAGACCAGATCCCTATGGGGTAGTGCACTACTTTAGACCAGAGCCCTATGGGGTAGTGCACTACTTTAGACCAGAGCCCTATGGGGTAGTGCACTACTTTAGACCAGAGCCCTATGGGGTAGTGCACTACTTTAGACCAGAGCCCTATGGGGTAGTGCACTACTTTAGACCAGAGCCCTATGGGGTAGTGCACTACTTTAGACCAGAGACCTATGGGGTAGTGCACTACTTTAGACCAGAGCCCTATGGGGTAGTGCACTACTTTAGACCAGAGCCCTATGGGGTAGTGCACTACTTTAGACCAGAGCCCTATGGGGTAGTGCACTACTTTAGACCAGAGCCCTATGGGGTAGTGCACTACTTTAGACCAGAGACCTATGTGGTAGTGCACTACTTTAGATCAGAGCCCTATGTGGTAGTGCACTACTTTAGACCAGAGACCTATGTGGTAGTGCACTACTTTAGACCAGAGCCCTATGTGGTAGTGCACTACTTTAGACCAGAGCCCTATGGGGTAGTGCACTACTTTAGACCAGAGCCCTATGTGGTAGTGCACTACTTTAGACCAGAGCCCTATGTGGTAGTGCACTACTTTAGACCAGAGCCCTATGGGGTAGTGCACTACTTTAAACCCAAGCCCTATGGGGTAGTGCACTACTTTAGACCAGATCCCTATGGGGTAGTGCACTACTTTAGACCAGAGCCCTATGGGGTAGTGCACTACTTTAGACCAGAGCCCTATGGGGTAGTGCACTACTTTAGACCAGAGCCCTATGGGGTAGTGCACTACTTTAGACCAGAGCCCTATGGGTAGTGCACTACTTTAGACCAGATCCCTATGGGGTAGTGCACTACTTTAGACCAGATCCCTATGGGGTAGTGCACTACTTTAGACCAGAGCCCTATGGGGTAGTGCACTACTTTAGACCAGAGCCCTATGGGGTAGTGCACTACTTTAGACTAGAGCCCTATGAGGTAGTGCACTATATAGGTAATGGGGATGCATCCTAGTCCTTATATCAACCCTCTATTCCCCAGGGGAGCCTCATAATCTGAGCTGTCAGGTGCATTTTGGGTTCCAGAGGACCTTTGACCCAGTGGTCCAGTGGTGGATCAGTTCCCATAGCAACCATGAAGGCATGAGGAAACTGATGGAGATGGAAGCACAGTGAGTTGGATCTCATTTTTGTTGTTGATGCTCGTCATGTATCATTGTATATTAAGCATGAACATTAATGAACATTAATGAATGAATGATTCATTCATTAAACTTGTTTTTGTCAGGCACTTATGTCCCAAAATGGCACCCTAGTCCCTACATAGTGCACAGTGTACTTTATAGGGAACATGATGCCATTTGGGCAACAACCAAATCAAATCAAATGTATTTATATAGCCCTTCGTACATCAGCTGATATCTCAAAGTGCTGTACAGAAACCCAGCCTAAAACCCCAAACAGCAAGCAATGCAGGTGTAGAAGCACGGTGGCTAGGAAAAACTCCCTAGAAAGGCCAAAACCTAGGAAGAAACCTAGAGAGGAACCAGGCTATGAGGGGTGGCCAGTCCTCTTCTGGCTGTGCTGGGTGGAGATTATAACAGAACATGGCCAAGATGTTCAAATGTTCATAAATGACCAGCATGGTCCAATAATAATAATCACATTAGTTGTCGAGGGTGCAACAGGTCAGCACCTCAGGAGTAAATGTCAGTTGGCTTTCTTGGTCGACCAGAGGGTCACCTTCTGTTTCCTCTCCAGGCAGGTGTGGGAAAGGAGTATTGAAGAGTTTGAGTTCACGGTCACCAGGACAGCTCAAATCCCGGAGGTGACCCAGCTACACCTGGACTCCACCTTCACCTGTCTGGCCCAGAACTCTGTAGGCAACAGCAGCGCCACCATCAGGCTGACAAGGAAATCTGCAGGTACCAGAAGAATACTGATGGGGTGCATCTCAATCATCTCTCCTTTCTCCCCAAGTGTGCACTTGTTCACTTCCCTTCATGGATTTTGAATGAAATTACTGTTTTATGACAACTCCCTCTGGCACCTGCCTGGTCCAATCCACTTCCCTTTATGGATTTTGAATGAAATGACTGTTTTATGACAACTCCCTCTGGCACCTGCCTGGTCCAATCCAATGCTTTTCAATTGGTTGGGAGTAACGGACAAGTTCACACATCTAGAGGAAGTAGAGATTGTTGGAACGCAGCCCTAGTCTCTCATTGCATCTGATTTGGTTCTGGGTACCAAGGTTAGCCTACCACGAGTCAGATCCATTTTTCAGAGAACACTAGCAATGTATTTTTTTTAACTTAATAACCATATCTTGTCATACTGTTATCTGAGACAACAACGCTCCTATGTGTTAGAATTAAACAATAATGCCCGAGGGGGTGTGGTATGTGGCCAATATACCACGGCTATCGGCTGTTCTTATCCACGACGCAATGTGGAGTGCCTGGACACAGCCTTTAGCCGTGGTATATTGGCAGTATATCACAAACCCCCAAGGTGCCTTATTGCTATTACAAACTGGTTACCAACGTAGTTAGAGCAGTAAAAATAAATGTTTTGTCATACCCGTGGTATACGGCTGTCAGCCAATCAGCATTCAGGACTGGAACCACCCCGTTTATAATGTGTATTTTGTAATGTTGTTTCAGTTTCCCGTGTGCTGGTGATAGTGTGTCCGGTGGTGTCTCTGCTGTTTGTAGCTGGGATGGGCATTACAGTGCACGTCTACTGGCTAGAGATCTCTATTCTCTACAGAATCTACCTCCCATACAAACAGACCACCACAGGTCAGAAACACATCTCTCTCACACAGACAGACAGACAGACAGACAGACAGACAGACAGACAGACAGACAGACAGTCAGACAGACAGACAGACAGACAGACAGACAGACAGACAGGCAGACAGACAAGACAAGACAAGATAAGATAAGATAAGATATAAGGAAAACAAATCACAGGATATCTTAATTTAGGGTTTTCTCCTCCCATTCTTACCAAGTATCTAATGGTTGATATATGGTGTCCATCTCCTCCACTCCCAATCTTACACACACATGAAAACACACACTGTCAGATAAAAGCTATCTAGCATCTAGGCAAACCTCAAATCTAGCCATCAGGAAATGACTGTTTCAACTTGACTAGTTACAACCTCAAACCACACAGAAAGATGGCTGGGTGTTCTGGAAAAAAAAAGCCAGTTGTTGTCAGTTCTTTGAAATTACGTCATAACTGTCATAACTGTCCTAACTGTTCTAACTGTGATCACTGTCCTAACTGTCATCACTGTCCTAACTGTCATCACTGTGATCACTGTCCTAATTGTCATCACTGCCCTAACTGTGATCACTGTCCTAACTGTTCTAACTGTGATCACTGTCATAACTGTCCTAACTATCATCACTGTCCTAACTGTCATCACTGTCCTAACTGTCATCACTGTCCTAATTGTCATCACTGTTCTAACTGTGATCACTATCCTAACTGTGATCACTGTCCTAACTGTGATCACTGTCATCACTGTCCTAACTGTGATCACTGTCCTGTGATCACTGTCATAACTGTCATCACTGTCCTAACTGTGATCACTGTCATCACTGTCCTAACTGTGATCACTGTCATAACTGTCATCACTGTCCTAACTGTCATCACTGTGATCACTGTCATAACTGTCCTAACTGTGATCACTGTCATCACTGTCATAACTGTTCTAACTGTGATCACTGTCATAACTGTTCTAACTGTGATCACTGTCCTAACTGTGATCACTGTCCCAACTGTGATCACTGTCATAACTGTCATCACTGTTCTAACTGTCATCACTGTCCTAATTGTCATCACTGTCCTAACTGTTCTAACTGTGATCACTGTCATAACTGTAATCACTATCCTAACTGTGATCACTGTCCTAACTGTGATCACTGTCATCACTGTCCTAACTGTGATCACTGTCCTAACTGTGATCACTGTCATCACTGTCCTAACTGTGATCACTGTCCTGTGATCACTGTCATCACTGTCCTAACTGTGATCACTGTCATAACTGTCATCACTGTCCTAACTGTCATCACTGTGATCACTGTCATAACTGTCCTAACTGTGATCACTGTCATCACTGTCCTCACTGTTCTAACTGTGATCACTGTCATAACTGTTCTAACTGTGATCACTGTCCTAACTGTGATCACTGTCCCAACTGTGATCACTGTCATAACTGTCATCACTGTCCTAACTGTGATCACTGTCCTAACTGTGATCACTGTCCTAACTGTCATCACTGTCCTAACTGTGATCACTGTCCTAACTGTCATCACTGCCCTAACTGTCATCACTGTCCTAACTGTCATCACTGTCCTAACTGTGATCACTGTCCTTACTGTGATCACTGTCCTAACTGTCATCACTGTCCTGTCATAACTGTGATCACTGTCCTAACTGTCATCACTGTCATAACTGTGATCACTGTCCTGTCATCACTGCCCTAACTGTCATCACTGTCTTAATTGTCATCACTGTCCTAACTGTTCTAACTGTGATCACTGTCATAACTGTGATCACTATCCTAACTGTGATCACTGTCATCACTGTCCTAACTGTGATCACTGTCCTAACTGTGATCACTGTCATCACTGTCCTAACTGTGATCACTGTCCTGTGATCACTGTCATAACTGTCATCACTGTCCTAACTGTGATCACTGTCATCACTGTCCTAACTGTGATCACTGTCATAACTGTCATCACTGTCCTAACTGTCATCACTGTGATCACTGTCATAACTGTCCTAACTGTTCTAACTGTGATCACTGTCATAACTGTTCTAACTGTGATCACTGTTCTAACTGTGATCACTGTCCCAACTGTGATCACTGTCCTAACTGTGATCACTGTCCTAACTGTCATCACTGTCCTAACTGTCATCACTGTCCTAACTGTGATCACTGTCCTAACTGTCATCACTGCCCTGTCATAACTGTGATCACTGTCCTAACTGTCATCACTGCCCTGTCATAACTGTGATCACTGTCATAACTGTCCTAACTGTTCTAACTGTGATCACTGTCATAACTGTTCTAACTGTGATCACTGTTCTAACTGTGATCACTGTCCCAACTGTGATCACTGTCATAACTGTCATCACTGTCCTAACTGTGATCACTGTCCTAACTGTCATCACTGTCCTAACTGTGATCACTGTCCTAACTGTCATCACTGTCCTAACTGTGATCACTGTCCTGTCATCACTGCCCTAACTGTGATCACTGTCCTAACTGTGATCACTGTCCTGTCATCACTGCCCTAACTGTGATCACTGTCCTAACTGTGATCACTGTCCTAACTGTTCTAACTGTGATCACTGTCATAACTGTTCTAACTGTGATCACTGTCCTAACTGTCATCACTGTCCTAACTGTGATCACTGTCCTAACTGTCATCACTGTGATCACTGTCATCACTGTCCTAACGGTCATCACTGTCCTAAATCAGTCAATTCGGGAAGTATCCTGAAATTGTAAAAAGAACACCTATTTTCAATGATTCATCAATAAACTGTATTGACCCTGTAGATGAATGTCTCTTCTCTCTCCTTCCCTGTATTGACTCTGTAGATGAATGTCTCTTCTGTCTCCTTCCCTGTATTGACTCTGTAGATGAATGTCTCTTCTGTCTCCTTCCCTGTATTGGCTCTGTAGATGAATGTCTCTTCTGTCTCCTTCCCTGTATTGGCTCTGTAGATGAATGTCTCTTCTGTCTCCTTCCCTGTATTGACTCTGTAGATGAATGTCTCTTCTCTCTCCTTCCCTGTATTGACTCTGTAGATGAATGTCTCTTCTCTCTCCTTCCCTGTATTGACTCTGTAGATGAATGTCTCTTCTCTCTCCTTCCCTGTATTGACTCTGTAGATGAATGCCTCTTCTGTCTCCTTCCCTGTATTGACTCTGTAGATGAATGTCTCTTCTCTCTCCTTTCCTGTATTGACTCTGTAGATGAATGTCTCTTCTCTCTCCTTCCCTGTATTGACTCTGTAGATGAATGTCTCTTCTCTCTCCTTCCCTGTATTGACTCTGTAGATGAATGTCTCTTCTGTCTCCTTCCCTGTATTGGCTCTGTAGATGAATGTCTCTTCTGTCTCCTTCCCTGTATTGGCTCTGTAGATGAATGTCTCTTCTGTCTCCTTCCCTGTATTGACTCTGTAGATGAATGTCTCTTCTCTCTCCTTCCCTGTATTGACTCTGTAGATGAATGTCTCTTCTGTCTCCTTCCCTGTATTGACCCTGTAGATGAATGTCTCTTATCTCTCCTTCCCTGTATTGACTCTGTAGATGACTGTCTCTTCTGTCTCCTTCCCTGTATTGACTCTGTAGATGAATGTCTCTTCTGTCTCCTTCCCTGTATTGACTCTGTAGATGAATGTCTCTTCTGTCTCCTTCCCTGTATTGACTCTGTAGATGAATGTCTCTTCTCTCTCCTTCCCTGTATTGACTCTGTAGATTAATGTCTCTTCTCTCTCCTTCCCTGTATTGACTCTGTAGATGAATGTCTCTTCTCTCTCCTTCCCTGTATTGACTCTGTAGATGAATGCCTCTTCTGTCTCCTTCCCTGTATTGACTCTGTAGATGAATGTCTCTTCTCTCTCCTTCCCTGTATTGACTCTGTAGATGAATGTCTCTTCTCTCTCCTTCCCTGTATTGACTCTGTAGATGAATGTCTCTTCTCTCTCCTTCCCTGTATTGACTCTGTAGATGAATGTCTCTTCTGTCTCCTTCCCTGTATTGGCTCTGTAGATGAATGTCTCTTCTGTCTCCTTCCCTGTATTGGCTCTGTAGATGAATGTCTCTTCTGTCTCCTTCCCTGTATTGACTCTGTAGATGAATGTCTCTTCTCTCTCCTTCCCTGTATTGACTCTGTAGATGAATGTCTCTTCTGTCTCCTTCCCTGTATTGACCCTGTAGATGAATGTCTCTTATCTCTCCTTCCCTGTATTGACTCTGTAGATGAATGTCTCTTCTGTCTCCTTCCCTGTATTGACTCTGTAGATGAATGTCTCTTCTGTCTCCTTCCCTGTATTGACTCTGTAGATGAATGTCTCTTCTGTCTCCTTCCCTGTATTGACTCTGTAGATGAATGTCTCTTCTCTCTCCTTCCCTGTATTGACTCTGTAGATGAATGTCTCTTCTGTCTCCTTCCCTGTATTGACCCTGTAGATGAATGTCTCTTCTGTCTCCTTCCCTGTATTGACTCTGTAGATGAATGTCTCTTCTGTCTCCTTCCCTGTATTGACTCTGTAGATGAATGTCTCTTCTGTCTCCTTCCCTGTATTGACTCTGTAGATGAATGTCTCTTCTCTCTCCTTCCCTGTATTGACTCTGTAGATTAATGTCTCTTCTCTCTCCTTCCCTGTATTGACTCTGTAGATGAATGTCTCTTCTCTCTCCTTCCCTGTATTGACTCTGTAGATGACAAGGAATATGATGCCTTTGTGTCCTACGTGCCCAGCTCTTCCTCTGAGGAGGCGGGGAGAGGAGGAAGAGAGGAGGCGCTGGAGGTGCTCCTGCCCAAGGTTCTGGAGGGGCAGTGGGGCTACCACCTCTTTCTGCTAGAGAGAGACCTGCTGCCGGGCGGAGGTGGGTTCTAGGTTGCATCCTATTCCTTATTTAGTGTACTACTAAAACGTAGGGTACCATATAGAGAAAGGCTGCCATTTAGGACGCATATTAGTCTGATCCCAGACCAGTTTGTGCTGTAGAGCCAGCCAACGCCCATAGGAGTTGGCTATACTGCACAAACTGATCTAGGTTCAGGTTACAGTTGAGCAGGCCATGTGAATAGAAACAGTCACATTACCAGAGTAGACTGTAAAACATTACCGTTGACAGTTGGCCTAGAGATGGCAGCTTTGAAATGAAATGTATTCTGAAGAATGTGTGGTTCAGAGTCACTGTTCTACTGTCAGATTGGGACAGTCTGCATAGCTATCATGTCAGCCTGCCAAGCATGACACTTGTGTGGTGTTTGTGTTTGTGTGTTCTGTGCTTTAGCGTATACAGAGGATGTGGTGTGTGCGATCCGCAGCAGCAGGCGACTGGTGTGTGTCCTGAGTCCTGACTACCTGGCCAGTACCTGTCTGTTTGAACTGGAGACAGGCATCAGAGCCTTACAACAAGACCCACACTTCAGACTCATCCTCATCTGGACCAGCCCCAACCCCAGCACCACCAGCCCCAACCCCAGCACCACCAGCCCCAACCCTAGCACCACCAGCCCCAACCCCAACCCCAGCACCACCAGCCCCAGCACCAGTCCTAGCCCCACCAGCCCCAACCTCATTCCTAGCCCCAGCACCACCAGCCCCAGCACCAGTCCTAGCCCCACCAGCCCCAGCCCCACCAGCCCCAGTCCTAGCCCCACCAGCCCCAACCTCAGTCCTAGCCCCAGCACCACCAGCAGGCCTCTATCTCTACCCCTGTCTCACACCCTGGGCATGGTGACTCCAGCCTCACCGATGCCCCCACTAGTTCGGAGGGCCATCAGAGTCCTGCCTGCTCTGCACTGGACCCCCCAGGACCAGGGAAGGATGATAACTAGCTCTGGATCGCGGTTCTGGAGATCCCTCCACAAGGCCATGCCAGCCCAGAGTGGGACTGGGACAGACACACAGACACTGTTAGACAGACACACAGACACCCAGGACAGAGGGACTGTTTTGTAGGCGTTAGGGCGCTTCTCCAGTAACTTGACACCTTGTATATATATTTTTTTGGGGGTTGAGGGACCTGTGGTTTCATGGTTGTTGCTTCTAAGAATGTGTTGTTACCTCCTGGAACCTGGTAACGTAGTGGTTACCAGGTTCCATGAGGTAAATAGCAGTCAATGCAGTGGTTCCTGGTAAATAGCAGTCAATGCAGTGGTTCCTGGTAAATGGCAGTCAAAGCAGTGGTTCCTGGTAAATGGCAGTCAAAGCAGATCCTGGGTGTATTCTTTTTTTCAGTAATTAGTCTTTTAAACCAACCAGGTCAGGTTTTTTTCTCCAATAACTGTGCTAAAGATCAGAGTCCTTAAAGCACACCGTAGCATAAGGTTTTGGACCATAGCAAAACCTTGGGCAAACGGAAAATGTTTCGCAACTAAAACTACTTTCTATTGGACAAATTCAGGTTCTGTCCCCGTTTCTCTTGCTTCTGTTGAGTTCTGTTTGTTTCCTAGTTAATACACCCCAGAATAGGTAGAGTATTTATTTATATTACATACGAACTACAGTACAGAGAAGGACCTAACATACTGGCATAAGCTCCAGTTAAAGACAGCTGTTGACAGCGGAATAATTAGTTTATTTATGTGAAGGAAAAAACGCTTAGGTCACGTCTTTCCATTTTGAAAGAATATAACAGCACAGATAGAACAATAAGAGAGATATTTCACCGGGTGTGTGAATGTGAAGCATCCGCTTGTTCTGCCCACCGCGGCTCATTCATTCCCCTTTTGAAACGACAGGCTGTGGTCCATCTTGGTTTAGTTATAACAATCTTTGATAATTACTGTCCTCCGCTCCTCTTCTTATACCCAGTAACATCATCAAGATTGTCATTGAGGCTTTACATTATTTATGCATTTGAAGAATGTATATGATACACTGGTATTGTGCATTGTGGTTCAATTGCTTTTTTTGTTGCATAAATATCATTAAAAAAGACATTTCATTTTGGAATTGAATGTACGTTTATTGTCCTAATATGAATATTTCTACATGTCAACCTCAGGCACGGGAGAAATGGTTCCTGTCTGGGATCACTCTGTAAAGGCATGACAGACAGTGAGGGAAAGGCCAGGGTTGAAAACCCTGTCAGGACTGTTATAAAGTAGTGATATATCCTAGATGAGGCAAACTATTATTAAGTTGTCTTGAAGCTCCCTTTCCCAAAACGTATCCTCATTGCTCTGAACTACACCCACTCCAGTCTGCTATATAACACACACACACACACACACACACACACACGCTTAAAACAAAACAAAAAAATATGCTTGATAGCACGAATGTCTCACCATCATTACATAGCAGTATGTACATTGTTTTTACACCAGGGTCAACAGACAAACGAAGAGAAAAAGCAACTCAATCAAGGTGACATCATCCCACACAAAAGCAAACACGGTGTGCAGTTTGACTGTTGTCATTAGCAACCCAGTAAGACCGAGCCCTACTGGTCTTACTGTGACTAATAACCGATGAGGCGGAGCCCTATTGGTCAGTGTCCGTCTGAGACTTGAGCTTCCTCTCCCAGAGCTTCTGGTGGTCGGAGAATCCCTGCTTCCCCTTGTTGAAGGAGTTGGGGCCTGCTGACGTGGGCGTCTCCCTGAGGTGAACATAGAGAGTTATGTGTGGTAGTGGACCTAAAGGTTGTTGGAACCACTACGGTCTGAACTGGTGCGTTGACCAAAATGAAAACATCACATTGACTAGTAGTAGGTCCACGCTCAAATGACCCATGCAAACACGTGTTGGTCATCACGCCTGGTTCAAATCCACCCCAAATTGTAACCGATTCCCTATATAGTGCCATACTTTGGGCCAGAGGTCTCTCCAAAGTGGTCAATATTAGTTAACTAATAGGCAATAGGATGCCGTTTCAGAGACACACACTGGGTAGAATACTTGACAAGGATCTAGGAATAGGTACATCACATTTCAGTGATTTATGAACAGAGTATGATGTCAGAAAACCTGGCATTTCAGATAACATTTGTGAGATGTTGTAAAAACATTTTGAGATAATAATTCAAACGTTGTGCTTCTTACCTGCCAATGTTCTTCATCCTCATCTTGGCTTCTGCAGGCATCTCCTCCTCACTCTGACAGAGGAGAAAACAGCTGTTATTACAACTCTGTGGTTAGAGCACAGGCATCAACATTGATGTTTCACTGCATATGACAGTTTGTTTGCACAACCTACTAATCTATTGGGATGTGGTGTGTGTGTGTGTGTGTGTGTGTGTGTGTGTGTGTGTGTGTGAAGGCGTCAGTATGCTTCCCAGCAAAAACAGTTTGTTCATTATTGTGACGCCATTTTGTGACATTTTTGTTTGTTTTGGATTTTAGTTTTTCAGGTGTTTGGGTACACAACATTTTTTCTAGGGGCAAGCCGAAGTTCGGAGCGGAAGTGTACGCTCCTTCGTCTCTGATTGGTCAACAGTAGGGATTCTTCAGTAAAGTCTGTCATCCAATGAGAGATGACTTTTCTTTGAAAAAATACTGTAAGAAACATCTTAATTAGATGTGAACTTACACGGGAAAAAAACAACTTCTAAACTAATTACATTTCTTGAGTTCTTTTTTTATTAATTCTGACTATTCTGAGGAAGCGTATACTGGCTACGGTGTCTCAAAATGGACAAACAGTACTATTGCAGCTTTTTTCAAATTTTTCCAGCAAAGTTATTTTAAGGGAGTATGCAAGCACTCTCGTTCGGTTCGGCTAGCCAAGTTTGGCTCGGTGCCAGCCGAAATGAAGCCAGCCTTAACTCACATCATCAGAGTCAACATTGAAAACCGAGGCCAGAGCTGGTTTCTTGGCAGGTACAGGTACAGGCTCTTTGGGTTTCTAAAATGGAGAGATACACACATCTGTCAACCACACACACTGAGATAGATGTCACACACACACTAACCCTAATGGTACTCACACTAGCACCCAGCTTGATGGAGATAGGCGCAGGCTTCTTTATAGGCTGGCTGATCAGACCAAATCCTATCTTGGAGACTTTGGGGGCTGGGGGTACCGGGTGGCTCGAGGTGGACACCTTCCCCGGGCCAGGGCTGACCTCCTGGGCCGAGCGTTTCCCCCCTCCTCCAGTGCTGGAAGAGACAG
This sequence comes from Oncorhynchus mykiss, assembly GCF_013265735.2. Lineage (NCBI taxonomy): Eukaryota > Metazoa > Chordata > Actinopteri > Salmoniformes > Salmonidae > Oncorhynchus > Oncorhynchus mykiss. Next base: position 4,880,078 of record NC_048571.1, on the reverse strand, counting down.
TCTTAGTTTTCACACTGCCTTCCTTCTCCTCCGGTCCTGCTGGAGGCGAAACAACTTACCAAGGTGAGCAACTGTTGCCTGGGAAACCAAGGATGAGCTACTGTTACCTGGGAGTGGTTGCCGGGTTACTGGTAGGTGGGTGAACCCATAGAGATCCTATTAAAGGAATTCCTAATTTTATGGGTGAACCTGTTTGGAAGTTGGTGTGTGAAAGGACCAAACACTCCCACTACTGTTGCGGTTATGGTCGGTATTTTGGTCATAAACCTAGCTACCGGTAGTTATTTTAACACTATTGCAATTTGCCACATAGCATATGTGCATGCATAGCCTATAGTTTACTGCATATCATGTTACAGATTTTTTTTACGTTCAACGCATGTTGCATCCTATGCATTTATCTGTCTTAGCTAGCTAAATGTCTTCTTTTTTAAACTGGCTGCATGCCAAGTGAAGCCCATATTAGTTGTGTTTACCGACAAAAGTATTTGAAAAACAATCGTAAACATTGCTCCATCATACATGAGCAGCTGCAATGGCTAACCTAGCGATCTCGCGTAAAGCTAGCTAGCTAATAAAACCAGCTATCTAGTTTCATTGGAAACCTGCTAACGTTACATCAATGGCTGCTATCTAGCTAGCTGAATGGGGACAGGCCGAAGCTCCGTTCACAAGCGGACACGATGAGCATGGGAATGTTGTATTAGTTACAGGTGGTCGATGTAACGTTATACTTCTAGTCTTATTTCGACAAGACAGCGATACATTGCCCCTAAAGATGTACTAGTATCACCTCCATCATCGGAGAGCCGCTTGCTGCTGTGCTTGTTGTAGTCCGCCATAACATCAGTGACGATGGAAGAAGCGAATGGGATTTCTCTAACGAGGTGGTACAGAACAGCGCCACCTGTCGTTCTGGAATAGGAATTGTCTGACCACAACAACAACCAAAAACGAATTTACTCCCAATGATTCATACCGAAATCATCAAAGAATAATATACCAATGTATTGTCGTTATCAGATACTTTATGTGTGCATTTGTCTCTGTTTGTTTATGAGTATTTTTGTGGTTCATGCATTAATCGATAGGTGGCGGTGTGTAACGATTTACAAATCTACCTTTTGAAGCGTCGAAGAAGAACTTCTGTCGTTTTGAAATTACGTCATTAACAGTCGCCGGTGCCACTCGTGTTGTCAAAATGAAATGTTTACAATGAGAATTATCATCATTGTTTTACGTGTTTTTAAACACCGTAAATCGTTTTAGTTAGTCGGTGAGATGTCGGGGTTCAGTTCAGAGCTCATTGACTACCTGGAGGGAAGAATTTCATTCGAGGAGTTTGAAATACGGAGAGAGGAAAGAAAAGCTAAATTGAAGGTAAGCGGGACATCCACTCTGCATGCTGTATTAACGTTGAAAAGATCAAACTTGTGTACAAGTTTTGGAGCTCGCAATGATAAAATATGTGCTACTGGAACGCCTTTCACAAATGCCTGTGTTGAAAGCATCTCATCTCGGATCTCTTCTCTCAGGTATCGAACGAAGGGCGTTCAGAGGAAGATGAAGAGATTGGGCCAGATGACACTCTCCCCAGCACTTCCCACGGCCGCAGTCCGAGAAAATGTTCTCAAAAACGGCCCGCAGGTGTGTGTCTCCACTTGTTCAGTCATGTGACTGCTTGGGTTCGGAACATGGATATTCTGCTTCCCACAATCTTCAATTAGCCCGCTGAGCTAAAGCCTAGGCACTCTTCATGTATTCTTATGCAATTCCAGTCATTGTTGTATGCCAACTATCCACCTCTTCTGTCCTTGCCAGCGGATCCCGAGGAAGGCGTCAGCCCCTCTGTCCAGAAGGCCTTTGCCTCGATGATGGAGGAGGGAACAGAGACTGAACAGACTGAGGAAGAGGAAGAGGAGGAGGATGATGATGAAGACAACGATGACGATTATGAAGAAGAGGAAGAGGAGGATTCAGAGGAGGAGAGGAAGGTTGAAGCTAAGGGAGATGAGGAAGGGCCCTCAGCTGGGGATGTCTTTGCTCTGGAAATGGAGCTTAACCGAGAGAACAAGAAGATGATGAAGGTGAAAATAAAGGCCTGTCTTCATTCTAACAGGGTTCACAAGACTGTTATCCCTCTGAGCCTTGACATTAGATCAGTTAGCCATAGTTTGACAATAGATGTGTTGTGTATGCAATAATAGTTTAATTATGGCTCGTCTCAGGCAGAGTTAGGCTAGTCACCATTTGAGCCGGGTTCACTGAAACACCTCTGTTACACTTGGTCAGGATGCAGTGTTTGTTGACATGGGACTATTGATGGTGATTGTGTACTGTTCAGGAGAGACGTAACCGCAGCAAGCTGCCCCGGGCCCTAAGGGGCCTCATGGGAGAAGCCAACATCCGTTACGCCCGCGGAGACAAGGAGGACGCCGTCCTGATGTGTATGGAGATCATCAGACAGGGTAGGTAGTGTTCAGGACAGAGGAGATCATCAGACAGGATGGGCAGTGTTCAGGACAGAGGAGATCATCAGACAGGATGGGCAGTGTTCAGGACAGAGGAGATCATCAGACAGGGTGGGTAGTGTTCAGGACAGAGGAGATCATCAGACAGGATGGGCAGTGTTCAGGACAGAGGAGATCATCAGACAGGATGGGCAGTGTTCAGGACAGAGGAGATCATCAGACAGGGTGGGTAGTGTTCAGGACAGAGGAGATCATCAGACAGGATGGGTAGTGTTCCAGGATAGAGGAGATCATCAGACAGGATGGGCAGTGTCCAGGACAGAGGAGATCATCAGACAGGATGGGCAGTGTCCAGGATAGAGGAGATCATCAGACAGGATGGGTAGTGTTCAGGACAGAGGAGATCATCAGACAGGATGGGCAGTGTCCAGGACAGAGGAGATCATCAGACAGGATGGGCAGTATTCCAGGATAGAGGAGATCATCAGACAGGATGGGTAGTGTTCCAGGACAGAGGAGATCATCAGACAGGATGGGCAGTGTCCAGGACAGAGGAGATCATCAGACAGGATGGGCAGTGTTCAGGACAGAGGAGATCATCAGACAGGATGGGCAGTGTTCAGGACAGAGGAGATCATCAGACAGGATGGGTAGTGTTCAGGACAGAGGAGATCATCAGACAGGATG